>NC_089809.1:42576309-42613809 GCF_029633855.1 Hoplias malabaricus
TCTGTACGTGGAGCTAAACTGGACAATAACAGCAGGAACAAGGTCATGATACTGTTATTTTCATATATTAATACACAACCACCAGCCAAAACAACACAAGTACCCACGCCCTGCTCTGTGCACTGTTTGTTTAGTTTAGAAATGTATTTTAGAGCATGTTTGCCCTTAAATTTTACCATGTTCAATCACAAATTGCAACACAAAACTATGGAATGCCCAGTCATTCAAGACAGAGAGGTGCGCACAATAAAGGATACAGTGACGTTCGGAGTTCAGTGGCTTGTATTGTGCAAAGTTGAAGTGATGTGGTCAGACTGGCTCTCCGGCCCTGGGGGTGTGTTTTAGAAACTCTCTCTCTCTCTCTCTCTCTCTCTCTCTCTCTCTGAGCTGACAGTGGTGTATATTTCCTGCTGTGGGGTCTAGAGGAGTGTGAGAACACTGCGTTCACATCAGTAAGACCTCATAGAAGCATTTCGAGTGAAAATGAAACAGAACTGAAGAGGAAACACCAGTGAGAGCCGCGCAACGTTCAGCTACAGGATGGTCTTCTAAACCTTGCTTGTAAACCTGAGGAAATTGGACTGTAAACGTGTCAGGAATGGCTTGTGATGGAGGCGCTCAGAAGAAGACCTACGTTTCTACAATTAACCTGGAACTGAAGCCTTCAACAGGACAACGCACTGCTTCAGTCAAGGGCTGCAGGACAGAGAATGGGACACTGCTGGTTACACGCCTGAGGGACAAGGAAAACCCAGCTCTGGACAGAGGTAAAGGTCTGTCCAAGATTTTACACCACTCTGTCTAAGACGTACTGCGCTGAGAGGTTTGAAAAGAATGGGATTGGCCCCAAGTCTGGACACTTCTGGTCAAGTCAGGAGACAGAATTAACTATGACATTATATATAACTGATCAGCCACAAAATTAAAACCACTGACATGTAAACACCTGGTAAGCGGCCGGTTATTTTTAATGTGCTGTAATTTAGAGCAACATTAGGTAGAATTTTAACCTTAAAATTACACCTTCAAAATTACATTGTGATGCTCCATTGAGCTGTAACAGATAGAACAGAACCTTTCTCATTGCTATTACAGGCTCAGCACTGCAGAAACTGCACTATGTAACTTTGGGAGGAGGGTAGGAAAACACACCATTTATACTCCCTCTTGATTTCAGGACATGGCTTGGTGTTTAACAAGTTTGCCTCCCAGCGCTGTGTGGAGTTTCCATGTTCTCCCTGTGTCTGCGTGGGTTTCCTCCGGGTGACTGTCTGTGAGGACTGTGGTGTGTTCTCCCTGTGTCTGCGTGGGTTTCCTCCGGGTGACTGTCTGTGAGGAGTGTGGTGTGTTCTCCCTGTGTCTGAGTGGGTTTCCTCCGGGTGACTGTCTGTGAGGAGTGTGGTGTGTTCTCCCTGTGTCTGAGTGGGTTTCCTCCGGGTGACTGTCTGTGAGGAGTGTGGTGTGTTCTCCCTGTGTCTGAGTGGGTTTCCTCCGGGTGACTGTCTGTGAGGAGTGTGGTGTGTTCTCCCTGTGTCTGAGTGGGTTTCCTCCGGGTGACTGTCTGTGAGGAGTGTGGTGTGTTCTCCCTGTGTCTGAGTGGGTTTCCTCCGGGTGACTGTCTGTGAGGAGTGTGGTGTGTTCTCCCTGTGTCTGAGTGGGTTTCCTCTGGGTGCTCTGGTTTCCTCCACAGTCCAAAAACACACGTTGGTAGGTGGATTAGAGACTCAAAAGTGTCCGTAGGTGTGAGTGTGTGAGTGAATGTGTGTGTCACCCTTTGAAGGACTGGCGCCCCCTCCAGGGTGTGTTCCTGCCTTGCGCCCAGTGATTCCAGGTAGATTCCAGGTACCCACCGCCGCCCTGAAATGGATGAGGGTTACAAAAAATGAATGAATGCTGTAAAAGTGAATTACACTCCAAAGATAGCGGGGGCCTAAGAGAAAAACTAGCGAATCTTACCTAGTGTTCCTTTAACTGAAAAGGATATGAATTATGCAGTGAATTGAATCTGGTTTGATCTCATACTTTGAAATGTTGATATTTGTAACAATGTCAATTGCGTGTTATTTTCAGATCCAGCATTCACACACCTTTCATTGTGAACACATGACTGCATTCAGTGCAATTCAGTTGGGTTTCTATTGTTCACACACGTGGTGTGCAGAGCAACAAAAGCATCTTTCAGCAGTTGGCAAGACACAGACAAACGGAACAAGATAATTATAGCAGCACTAGAAGAGCAGAGGACGGCGGTCTAATGAACATCACTGTAGAGGACATCAAACTCTTTAAAGGATCAAAATATGACACGAAGTGCAAATGAAGTGATGATGACAGTGCAACAGAATTCACACTATGGAATAAATAGACCTCAGGAACAAGCATTAGTTTAGAGCACAGAGGGAAGCTGTAGATGGTGAGATGATGAGGCACAGAGGCACAGTTCAGTGGAGGAGAGGAGAGTTAGAACTAACAAGTTATGTTTAAGAAAGTTACTGAAATTATTTCTTTAGTTGCTGATGGATTTTTTTCCATTGATGGAGTGTTTTTAAGTCATAACACATTTGAGGAAAGTAACCTACTGTTTCCACGGCTTGATTTCGGCTTTAACGTTTAGTTACTGATTCCTATGTTGCAGTGCTGAGGGTATCACCACTGACCTTGCAGCTGCAGCACATGCATCAGACACAGCAGTGCTGCTGGAGGTCCTGGGAGGGTCCTGAGAACCGGAGAACAGGGTAAAACAGATGGACTACAGTAGAGCTACAAAAAGCTCCTGTGGACAGTGAGTGTAGATACAAAGAGGTGGTCATAATGCTATGGCGGATCGGTGTGAACATAAATGTACCTCCATTCACAGCCCCTTCCTGGGAATGCACCCTGAATATCCAGACTAACTGTGGGACTTCACTCTACGTTGGTGCTTTAATGGACTGTCGTTTGAGAAATGTTGGTTCGTCAGACCCCAGAATAACATACTTAACAAAAGGATGTTTATTTAAACAATGTTTTCATCCAGAAAGTCATTAGCAGCATTCTGACTTCCCTAAACAGGGCCCTGAATAGGTCTGGGAAAGAGTGGCTTGATTTGCAAGGAAGTGGAAATTTGGAGGTTTGCTTCTGAAGTCTAATGCAAATGTCTAAATAATCTACTAATGCACAGAAGAAAGTCAGTCAGAGATTATATCTGTTCTGTGCTGTATTTACAGAACGGCCTTGTTGTTCACTTGGAAATCACAGCCTTCAGCTAGTGCTAATAAGCTTTAAGCCCCTGGAAACTCATTTATATTATTTATTTATTTGTTTGTTTGTTTGTTTGTTTGCTTATTTTTTGTATAATTCTAAACGTGGGTGTTATGTGAAACATTCAACAAAATCTAAATAAAAAACACAAAACAGAAATATGATCAAACTCAAAAGGTTCAAAATTAGTTCCCATGGGATTTAAGGTTAAAGCGTAGCACCAAAAACACACAAAGTTTATAAACATCTTTTCTATAAAGTGCATCTCGAGACTTATTTTCCTATTTCTGATTGTAGTAAAAAATATAAAAGCTTTCCTTATTCCAATCTCTAACTTTCCTTTTCCATAATAGCATTAATGATTGGTTGATTTACTCATTCATTGTCAGGAACACACCATGACACACACTGCACACCACATGGCGACACATACTGACACACTCACACCTACGGACACATTTGAGTCTCCAATCCACCTACCAACGTGTGTTCTTGGAGCGTGGGAGGAAACCCACGCAGACACAGGGAGAACACACCACACTCCTCACAGACAGTCACCCGGAGGAAACCCACGCAGACACAGAGAGAACACACCACACTCCTCACAGACAGTCACCCGGAGGAAACCCACGAAGACACAGGGAGAACACACCACACTCCTCACAGACAGTCACCCGGAGGAAACCCACGCAGACACAGGGAGAACACACCACACTCCTCACAGACAGTAACCCGAAGGAAACCCACGCAGACACAGGGAGAACACACCACACTCCTCACAGACAGTCACCCGGAGGAAACCCACGCAGACACAGGGAGAACACACCACACTCCTCACAGACAGTCACCCGAAGGAAACCCACGCAGACACAGGGAGAACACACCACACTCCTCACAGACAGTCACCCGAAGGAAACCCACGCAGACACAGGGAGAACACACCACACTCCTCACAGACAGTCACCCGAAGGAAACCCACGCAGACACAGGGAGAACACACCACACTCCTCACAGACAGTCACCCAGAAGAAATCATTTCTCATCTTGCAGATCAAAGGGTGCTCACCAGCGCCCTCTACTCACACTTAATGTGGAGGACCACGAGGATGCACACTCAGCATAGACCTATTACCCAAAATTCCTTGAAATATAGCCCCTTGCACTAGACGTGTGTGCTCACTGTCCCTAGTGTGTATGGCTAATAACAATTGCTCATTAGTTTGTTCTTTGTGTGTTCACAACGACAAACGAGTTAAATTCAGAGTATTATTTTCTCCAACGGGATTAATAAAGTAACACATATCCTTATTCTGAACTCTTGCTGAGGTGCATTCTGCTATGATCAGAACTGAGCTGTTGTAGATTCCCACACAAGCTCGTTTAACAACACAAGACTAGCCAGGCGCCTGTGGATCCTGCTGATCACACACATCTACCCAAACACACGTCTGAAACAAGCACCCTTCAAGTCTTTCTCCCTGGAGGTCTGTGTGTTGTTGATATCACCGTAGTGCAGACTTTAGGAAGAGCGCAGGGTTAAGGGCTCCATTTGGGACAGGGCCTTGAGGATATTATTAGAAGTTGATGGTCAATCCCTCTTGAAACTGAATGAAGGAAAAACATTGCTCTGAGTTGTGTCCAGAATGACTCCCTACTACATTACTCACTATATAGTGCACTAGTGAACTAAACTCAGGAGGTCAGTGAGCGGTTTTGGAGACTACTTCATGCCAATTGTTTACCAAACATCTCAGTGTATTATCCACTATCTGCTAGGGAACATTGGTTGTAAACTACTTATCACGGTGCATTATGGGATTGTGAATATGGGAAGTGCACGATTTCAGACAGCACTACCAAAATGGTGCAACCCCAAACTAGCGCACTATCTAGTGAATAAAGCACAATTTTGAACACAACTACTACTGGCCTATAGTCAGCTAGCATTTTGTGTTAGCATGTGTAGCTCATTTAGCAGTGAACTCATCTTAGCTGGTCACATGACTAACTGAACTCCACCATATGTCCTTTAACTGGTCGTTCTCATTTGTTTGGTCTGTGTGTGTTTCATTTCAGAGGTGAAACCTAAGAGAAAGACTTACATTAGCACAGGTAAGTGTGTGTGAAGCTAATTCTTTGTACTGTGAGTGGTCACAGGAGAACCATTAGATAATAAGCTGTACAGATGAAGCTTAAATATAGCTGCAGGTGACAGGAAATCTCAACAAAAATCTTAAGAAAACACAGGAAAGTGGACTCTTTGAGCCTTTTCTGTGGTGACAGATGGTGTAGATGTGCTTGGCTGTTCTGAAGTTTCAGAGCTGGTGCTATAGCATGAGTCTGCAGAAACAGGTTCTGTGTTAACACTAATGCGAGAAGCCTGTGGTTAGCAGGGGAACGTGTTGTGGTTTCCTTTGGACTGTGGTTAATGCAAGTTGCCTTATAGAAACCTTCTGAGTCATAGGGTCAGTCTTGTTTCTGCTGTAAATGTGATGAGCCTTGGGTCGTTCTGTTGTTTTAATTGAGCTACATATGACACCTCCCTGGATCACCTTAGAATGCAAATACAAGATATATAATTAAGTTTAAAAATAAACACACAGTGTATTATCCATAGCCATTTTATGTAACTGCTAGCCGATACACACTTAGCAGTGAAAATCAACAACGTGATTATATTCAAATTGAAAAATATAACCTACCAGACAGAGGAAATGTTTTAGAGACCATTTTCTAGAGAGGGCATTGAACAATGTTGTTTCTTAAGAGGCTTATGAAGATTTTACAAACCATGACATTCATGTTCCTTCATTGCAATTAACAGAATCTGTTGAGGTAAATCTCACATCCTGAGATTTGAGTTTGCTGCAGGGACTCTTTTATAAGACTCCACACAGAAGTAAATAGTTAAATCATAGCATTTACATACAGTCTCCTTCAAACTTGATGGTTTTATATCTTCTGAGGCTTGAATGTATTACCTGCGCTAAAGAAAATGCCACAAACTGTGCTTTGAGAAATGCCACAGGAGAAACATTTTGGTTCTCTAAATTACTGCTATTGTATTTACATATCCCCAGTGCCCACAGAGAATACTGTTGTTTTAATAGTGTGACATGCAGCCGTTACGTTTTCTGGGGAGTTCTGGGGCTCAAACCCAACACAAACTAGAGTCTGAGTCAAGTTTAAATAAAATGGCAATCACACACCCAGGGTCCATGGGACTAGGGGTTCTTTTTCTCTTGCCCTGTGCCCAATAGACATTGCACCACACACTTAACTTTGGACTTTGCAGACTGTGCCTCTCCCCCGTTGCCTTTTCAGCCTAAACCCAGCTGGGTAACGTGGGCTGCACAGTAAAGCAGGCTCCCACTCTCAGACACTACACCCAGGCCTGCCTCCAGGGATAGGTTCCCGCGACCCTGTTCCAGGCAGAGTAAACGATTATTTATGTTAAACTTCTTGGATCGGGTATGTCCGGATCTTCAATAGAAAGAAACTGAAGAAAACAGGTGGGTTATTGTGTGCCAATAGAATATTAACCTGGAAGCTTAGGGCCCTTGGGAACACGGGACACAGGGAATGCAAAGTACATGTGTTCCCAATGTGAAGGCCATGGTAGAGGTTTAAAGAGACTTCACCTAAAGACAGGGTTCTTTACTTATTCATAAGCTCTTACTAGAACGATTTATGAGGATGTTCTTTTTTCCCTAACACACATTTACAGACAGATAAAGTTAGCGCAGGTACATATCCTGGAGATGTAAACCAAGTAGGAAGTGCTGCCAAACCGTAGAGTGTTACATGCAATAACGTCTACCTCTCTTACCACGTCAGGTCCTCTGGTGGAGTTCCTGGATCCTCAGGAGAAGGTGCAGGTCAGAGTTGGTGAAAGCGCTCAACTGCACTGTTCCTTCAGCAGCGTAGGGCCTACAGCTTCCTGTTGGATCCACAACAGGAAAAAGGTCAGGATTTGTTCTTAACGATGATACCATCTTTATTTTCTGACACTGGTTAATTATCTGCCCAACAGAGTAACGTGGAAACAAGGAGGTCATTTTATAACAATGATAATGATAGTCTTTATTTGTGTAGCACCTTTCTTACATAAATGCAAGGGTGGGGGGTGGATGACTACTGACGTGCAGACTGACCAATTAAATGTTTACAGAGAAGGTTATCGACCAATAACGGTAGCTCTACAGTCAGACCGTCCAATCAGAAGATATTAGGCTACTTCACCACGCCCCCTTCTCACTCAAGCGAACCAGTCGGAGTAGGGGAGGGCGGGACTAGTTTGTGAACGAAACTTCTCGAAGTTCTCTGTAAGCTCTAGAAAAACAAAAAGTCTTGAGTTTTCCTGCACAAGGAGAAGTACCTCCAAGCTGTTTGTCAATTCTTGGGATACACAGTGCTAGCTTTCACCATTTATTGTCTGAGCTGGTCAGTGTTAGTCTGGCAGACGTGTGCATATCTACAGCACATGACCATGTAGTTCCTCTGGTCTCCAGCTCGTGGTGGATGGGGAATGCACACATATAGAGACCAGCAGTAACAGCAGCATCTTGACCATCTCTGAGGTCCGTGCTATGGACGCAGGAAGCTACACTTTGTTTGTGCGGAATCATCGAGGCACAGCTCAACACACGATAACTCTCAGCATCAGAGGTGAGAACGTCCAACACACACACACACAGACAGCAGCTTTAATGAGGACCAAGCTGTGGCTTGGATAATACACTATAGGGTTGTTTCCCAGACGGGGATTAAGTCTGGTCCTTGAATGTACAGCATTTTGACTTGTGGTTTTCTGCTGAAAGGAGGTAATAGGTGAACAGACAATAACAGCAGATTTTCATCTCCATAGAACGTCATTGAACATCAGTATTCAATGCTATGGATCAAAGGCACATGAGCCATAAGTCATGATGTTCAATGCCAGTCCTTGGCTAAAGGGCTATGAAGTATGTATTGGATTATGGAGCGTTGGACCTGCATTCTTTGAAGCAATGGGGCACCTTTACATTCAAATCTTCACTATTGATAGCTTTAGTATCCACAATAAATAGTAAATGTTCACAAAATGGTTGGTCATTTAGTATGGGTCAAGGGTATTAGGTTAAAGGAACATTAGGTAGTTTTTTTTATCTTCAATTTACAGCTTCAAATCCACTGTGATGCTCCACTGAGCTGTAGTAGGAAGAATAAAGGCTCTGTCGTTGCTACTCCAGGATCAGCACTGCAGAAACTGCACTATGTAGCTTTTGGAGGAGGGTAGGAAACCAACCTACTCTCTCCCTCTGCCCTCATCCTTGATTTCAGGACAGTGCTGAAAGAGTGAATTACATTCTGCAATAGTGTTGTGACTTTCGATACGATACCTGCCTAAATATCTCGATACCGATACTGAAACGATACCATCGCAAAAACCTAAAACATCAGGAAATGTAATGTACTTTCTCTACAAGCAGAAGGCGGTCGGGAAATTGTTTGCTTGTTAAGTGTGATGTCACACGTGACGTCTCGCCATTCCAGTGTCATACGTTCATAAGATGTTTTAACAGTTTGAATAAGGCCCGATGCCTCAATCAATTGTGATCTCAGTTCAGGGAAAGAAATAAACTCAACATAAAAGAAAGCAAATGTGTCTTTGGCAGCACTGTTTGCACATTTACAACTCATTCTGACCCGTGAGCTGCTGTGCGGACCGACTGTGGTGCTCTGTCTCCGAGAGCAGAGAGAGCCGTGTCTCCCACTCACGGTCAATCCTGGTGTTCTAATGTTTCGTGCTGCCGGCGATTCTCTTCTATAAAAAGTAGCTAAGGTTTGTACTGAAAGTCACTTTTAAAAGTGTTTGTAAATAACTCACTAGAAGGTCAGAAAAGTCACTAAAACTAGCGGCAACACCCTTAAGGGAGGGAGAGTAGGCAAAGCACTGCCCCCTGTGGCACTCGTTGGAAATACCGCTCTTATTTTAAAAACCAACTTCTTAAAAGTACCGGAACTCATTGCAATCATTATATTGTTTTTATTGACAAGGTATTGAGATACAGATACTAGAAAAGTATACCCTGCAACACTACTCTGCAAGTATAGAGAGAGCTCTGGAGCAAAAAATACCTAATCTTACGTAGTGTTACTTTAAGTCTCAGGGCTGTTATCTCTGAAAAGTATATGGATTTGTATCAGTCAAATTTGAATCCAGCAACATGTCTGTTTGTTTTTGTTGAAAGTGATCTGTGTTAGCCACGTGTCTCCAAGTTTCTTTACCAAAATGTCCACCTTTTCTCTTCTCCTCTAGATCGGCCTGAGTGCCCCGCCTCATGCCCATACGTGTCCCAGTTGACCCCTAGATCTTTAGTTCTGTCCTGGCGTGGCCCAAGCTACGACGGTGGTTCAGCCATCACCAACTACGTTGTAGAAATGCAAAGCCTAGGTCCATCTGGCACGGGGGACTGGACAGAGCTGACTAACCAATGTAAGGACACCACCTATCGGGTCCATTCAGGCATGCACTCCCAGGGTGAGTATCGCTTCCGCGTGCGGGCCGTCAACGCCATAGGGGTCAGTGAGCCCAGCGAAGTGTCTGACTGCATCAGGATGGACACTGCAGGTAAATCTAGGCTCTGAGATCTGTATTACAGAGTTACTAGTTTATTTGGGATGTTGAATATGCCTTTACTAGCTAATTTCTGAGATCCACACCCTCATACTGTATGTAATTACAGGCTGTAGCCCATCTGTTAGTGTACGACTGTTTAGTCAGCCTCCATCGGGGAAAGCATCACCACTTCATCGCTGTCCAGACAAAAACATTCTCCATATTTGTTGATATTTAGTTCACTACTTTTTTGTTTGAACACAGTAGCTTTCCTTCAAATTTTGTGAAAACCTCATGACGACCAATAGAAATGCTCCAAAGTTACTTAAATTATATCTCTTTACTTTGACGTCTATTGAAAGTTAGGAACTTTTTTCCTTCTTCTGTAAAGTTGTTTTTTCAGATACATGTTTTTTTCTTTGGACAACAACAATTTGTAACGTGCTGAAATATTTTATATAAAATTAGCTTTTTCTAAATAAGAACAGCTGCAGATTTTTTTTTTTATACCACAGAACTGACAAACGATGTGGTTTGTTCATTAGGACGATGCGGTGATGCACTGCCAAAAGGGAAAGAGAGGAATTTTCTTTCATTCTACTGCAGTAAACACCATTGGCTCTGTATTAACCAAGCTCTGCAAAACGGTTTGTCAGCGTTAGGTTTTGTTCTGTACAGTCCCGCCTCTCGTTTTTCTTTTTTTTCTTTTTTTGGGCAATTTGGTGGAAAATTGCCCAAGACTCCTCTCATAAACTCTCATATTAAGGCTCTTTTTTCCGAGCTGCAGAGCCTTCAGTTCATTTTCAGTGGGTTCCGGGAGCACGCCCCAACATACTTTCATCATACACAATGTGATACTCTATTCCCTACATTACTCATATATGCTGAATAGGACACTGATTAATTTTGGGCACCATCCTGTTTGGATACCGGGAGCAGCCAGAGTCGTGTAGAGAGAGCAGCTAGCAATCGGACAGTACGACTTCTGTAACCTTCACTCTTCACTATTCTGGAACTCCTGCTCCTAAAATAAAATATCTGAAGAGTGAAAAATGTATAGAATTTTATGAGAGTCGTGATAAAGCTGGTCTCTCTTCAAAACATTTGTGAGGGTGACTCAATGGCAGTTTATTAATGCCACATTTAATTGTTGATCCTCTGAAGAGGCAAAGTAACTTTATTAATGAACTCCTGGATAAATCTCTCCACAAACACTGTACAGTGTGTAGATAAAGATAAAGCTTTATGAATCTAGTGGTTACTGGTGGTAGTTCTATATGAGGTGACCAACGAAATAAAACTCCAACGTTAGATGACACTGTCAGGTTAGATTCCCCATTAATTTGTACAGTGCAATCTGCCAATTGTGTAGATCGCTAACTCCTCATTTCTCCAGTGAACAAGTCCCCTCAGCAGTTATCGCAACAGTTTTGAGAGATTTGGCAAGAACCGCCACTGCTGACAAACATAAAACAGGAAAGAAGTTACCATCAGTGATTCAAAATCTACAAAGTGCACCTCTGTATTAGGTTTACACTACAATCTGGCAACCTTTTTCTTATGTACAGCACCTTCAATTGGAGGTCAGTTGACTGGAAAAGGCTGTAGCATCCAAAATGGTGAAATGGGTCACTCACCAGCTAATGTTTTTCACAGTGGAACCACAAGAGGAGCCCGTGTTGGATGTGGACATTGTGACCGACAGCTCACATAAGGTCCAAGACCACTACAACATCCATGAAAAAATAGGAGTGTGAGTATCAGAGTTATGACTGAGTCAGAACTTGCGTTCAAGCTTTGCCCTTAATTGCTGAACTAAGGATTATTTATCGTATGCTTCAGCTTTCACTCTTCTCTGTAGCCTTTACACTAGAATTAAGAGCATTGCTGAGGATGTGTTGGCATTCTGCCATAAAATATGAGGTGGGATGGATTACAAACACTATTCCAGTTGGACTGAGCTCCATCACTCCAGAGAACACTGGTCTAATACCTTAGAGCCCAATGATGTGGGGTTTAATACCTCTTTCGTTCATATATAACGTTGACCATGGTGAGCTTAGGCTCATGTGCAGCTGCTCCAGAGCATCACATGTTATTTTATACTTGTCTTTGGAGATTATACAAATAGAAGCTGATATTATTGGATGCTTTTAGATATTTCAGCAAGCTATAATTAAAAAAAAGGCTTTTATTATGACAGTGATTGTATATCCCCTGGTGATAATCTGGACCTCCCCCCTCCACAGAGGAAAGTTTGGGCAGGTGTTCAGACTGACCCATAAGGAGACAGGACGAGTGTGTGCTGGGAAGTTCTACCGAGCCCCTGTGTCCAGAGACAAAGAAGCTGCACGGAAAGAGATCGAGCTGCTGAAGCAGTTGCACCACCCGAAGCTGGTGCAGTGTCTGGGGGCTTATGACACCCGCTCCGAGATCACCTTGATCATGGAGTAGTGAGTCTTTTCGGTTTGATCCATCGTCGTCGTCGACCTCCCTCTCCACTCATCTCACAGATACAGTGCTTAACCAACACAAGTATCACTGGTGCTGACATGACACATCTGGGCAGTTCTCCTCCGGTGCCTAGAGACGTCATAATTTAAAGTGAAGGATAAAGCAGTGTAGGGAACTTTCCAGACCTTTAAAAATGTTTAAAGTGTTTATGAGAGGACTGCAGTAAATATTCTTGCAATGTGAAAACCTCTGCGATGTTTCTGGCTGTTTCTCAGAGATGGATTCTACCACAATGACTGACGGTGCTGAACTGTGACTATTATTAGCTACTCCTACACGGGGAGAACACACCACACTCCTCACAGACAGTCACCCGGAGGAAACCCACGCAGACACAGGGAGAACACACCACACTCCTCACAGTCACCCGGAGGAAACCCACGCAGACACAGGGAGAACAAACCACACTCCTCACAGACAGTCACCCGGAGGAAACCCACGCAGACACAGAGAGAACACACCACACTTCTCACAGACTGTCACCCGGAGGAAACCCACACAGACACAGGGAGAACACACCACACTCCTCACAGACAGTCACCCAGAGGAAACCCACACAGACACAGAGAACACACCACACTCCTCACAGACAGTCACCTGGAGGAAACCCATGCAGACACAGGGAGAACACAGAAACACACTGTGAGAGAGACACTACCTGCTGCTCCACAGTGCTGCCCTATTCTTGTATTTAATTAACTAAAATTAGACTAAAATGTTTTTAGATTTTATCGACTAATCTGACAAAAATGTAATTACTAAAATGAGACTAAACTACACATTTCAGTCAAAGACCAAGATTAAATCTAAATCACAGTCTGCTTCCAATTCACCAGTGTGTTTCCTAATGCTAAAGGAGGACTACTGATGATAGCTTTAGATAACGCAAAATTAAAATCAAATCCTTATTCCCAGACATCACCGCTGTTGTGCATCACATCTCAAACGTCCCTCAGTCCACATGATTGACTCCTGTGTCTCTGTGCTGCAGCGTTGCTGGCGGTGAGCTGTTCGAGCGCATCGTGGATGAACATTTTGAGCACACGGAGCCCAACAGCATGCAGTACATGCGGCAGATACTAGAGGGCGTCCTGTACATTCATCGCAAAAGCATCGTCCACCTCGACCTCAAACCTGAGAACATAGTGTGTGTCAATGCTACAGGAACCCTCATCAAGATCATCGACTTCGGTCTGGCCAGGAAACTGGGTGAGCCTCTAACTATTAAGCATTGTATTTAAATGATTTAACTGGGATGCTAAGAGTGGATCAGACACAGCAGTGCTGCTGGAGTTTTTAAACCCTGTGTCCACTCTCTGTCCACTCTGTGAGACACTCCTCCCTCGTTGGTCCACCTTGTAGATGTAGAGTCAGAGGCAGTAGCTCATCTGTCGCTGCACAGTGTGTGTCGCTCGTCCTCTAGTCCTTCATCAGTGACACAGGACGCTGTCGGCTGGATGTTTTTGGTCGGTGGACTGTTCTCAGTTCAGACACTGAGGGGTTTAAAAACTCCAGCAGCACTGCTGTGTCTGATCCACTCTACACCAGCACAACCCACACTAACACACCACCACCACGTCAGTGTCACTGCAGCACTGAGAATGATCCACCACCACATCACACCTGCTCTGTGGGGGTCCTGAGCGCTGAGGAACATTGAAGGATGAAAGGGGTCTAACAAAGTATGCAGAGCAACGGGTGGACTACAGTCTGTCATTGTAGAGCTACAGAGTGCTCCTGTGTAGCCGAACAGTGTGTGCAGACACAAGGAGGTGGTTTTAATGTTATGGCCGTGATGTTTGTTGACCACTCTTTGGTGTACAGCTGTTATGTGGATTTCCTTCCTGAGCCACATCTGTTTTAAATGACTGTGGAAGTCTATAAACTTTCCCTATGAATTCTTTCATCTGTGTCAATGAAAGCACACGGCAGATGTGATCTGAGGGCTTATAAACAGGAAAAGGCTGGGCATTCTTATCTCTAGCCCAAAGTAGATCGGCGAAAGGACAGGGTCGTTTTCTTTTGTAACGTGTGCTCATCTGATTCATCTGACTCCATCCTCTCCTTATATGGAGGTCTGTTCTGCCCATCCCCTCTGTCCAGACGTGTATTCACTTTTCCATCTACATTAAATGGGGCATATTATAAAAATATCTCTTGTTCAGTGCAAGTTCACTTTAATGTGGGGATCTGGAGCCCACCAACCCACACACTGTGGAACAAGACCCCCAGTCAGTTTTTGTGTGCTGCCTAAGTCAGAAAACACGGGATAAAAACGAATCGTTCTGATTCTGCTCCGCTTCTGACGTCAAGTGCAGAGACTTTAGAATGGCCCCGCCCCCTCGTCTGAGTCTGTCCAATCACAGCGCTGGACCCGTGTTTATGTGAGAGCACAAAGACGAGGTTAAACTCAGCAAAACAGACACAACGAGCGCGGAGAAATAAGAGCACTGAGTAAAAACGGAGAAGAAAGAGAACAGAGTGAAAACGGCTAAAAACCAGAGCTTCTGCTCCTCGCTCCTCACTGCTGTGCGCTCGGGGTCGGGGTGAACAGCGAGCGGCTCGTTATCATTTAAAGGAACAGGTGCTGAAAGCGGGCGTTCTGAACAGGGGCTGTTCACAGGGGGAGAACACTGCTGTGGGGCTCGTGGGGTTTGGACCAAAGCGGGTCACAGATGTTTCATTAAGAGAAGAAGAAGAAGGAAAATGTGTCTCTTTTGCTGAGTGTGAAATTGAAAATGCAACAAACCTGAGAAACATGTCCAATGCCAAGCATCATCTAGAGGGGTATAACACCCCGTGGACTGGATGTGGAGCTGCAGAAGTGCTTTTTAATCTGCGTTTAAGTGTTTTCATGCAATACATTTGGGTTGAGCTGGAGTGGGGTTTGTGATCCAGAACCAATCATTCAACACCAGTACCTGACCTCACGAAAGCTCTTATGGCTGAATGCCATCACATTCTCACAGAAGTGTTCCAATATCTAGTCTAAAGCCCTCAGAGAAGGGCAGGAGCTGTTGCTACTGCAGAGGGAAGAGCTACCCATGATGCACTTCAGTGTAGAGGAAATGTAGGGTGACCACATGTCAGATATGTTTCCCACAGAACCAGGGAGGCCTCTGATGGTGATGCAGGGGACGCCGGAGTTCGTGGCGCCAGAAGTGATTAACTATGAGCCTGTGGCTCTGGCAACCGACATGTGGAGCATCGGCGTTATCTGCTACATCCTGTAAGTACCACAGCGACAACCTCTCAAACTCTGGCTAGAATTCAGGACCATGTTATACACATCACAACAGTCAGCATGACGTAACCGAGGGGTGTCCAAACGGTCCCCCAGAGCCCGCTGCTTTCTCTCCTCATCTCGAAGACCTCTAAACTGCATGTGGCTACATTTCTCACCTGACACAGAAATTTCTCTCTCTCTCTCTCTCTCTCTCTCAGACTGAGTGGGGTGTCGCCGTTCCAGGGAAACAGCGATGCAGAGACTCTGGCTCTAGTCACTGCAGCCGCCTGGGAGTTTGACCCTGAGTTTGATGACATCACAGACGAGGCTAAAGACTTCATCAGTAAGCTGCTGAAGAAGGAGAAAAGGTGTGAGTTTGCTCTGAGGGAAAGTTTCCCAGACGTAGCTTAAAGCAACACTAGGTAGTATTTTTTACCTTAAAGTTACAGCTTCAAAATCACTGTGATGATTCACTGAGCTGTAACAGGGAGAACAGAACCTCTGTCCTTGCTACTCTGGGCTCAGCACTGCAGAAACTGCACTATGTAACTTTTGAAGGAGGGTAGGAAACCACCCGCTCAGTTTGGGATAGAGCAGAAGTAACACAGTGGGAATCACAGTTGTTTAAAGTTTACTGCAGTAACACGAGGTAAAACCAGGACAGTGGCTGTTAGAGACTGGAGAGAGGGGTTTTAGAATTGAACAACCCTGAGCATTAAACCGAGACCGCCTCTTTGGGTCAGACCCAGTTTTGGTCCTTTGTTCCGGAGCATGGTCCGAGGCACGTTTCACACGTGCTTTTTTTGTTCAGACCAAATCGAAGTCTGAAAGTCTGCATCAAACGAGACTTGGGTAAAAACACTTTCACACATGCCTTGTTTGGTCTGGACCAGCTCGGCTTAGTGGCCCGAATCCAGGTTTCTGTGAAGCTGCTCTATGTACCTTTTGTGTTCTCCCAAACACACAGGTCCAGAATGTCTTGTGAGCAGGCTCTGGCCCATCCTTGGATGGCCTCGTCTTCCTCCACCAGTCGAGTCACGAAAACCCTCAACAAGGACAAGATGAGGAGATTTCTGGCCAGACAACGTTGGCAGGTACTGAGCTTCCTCTAAATATTTACCTTCAACACCGTTGGTCCAGTCATGGTTTAGAGATTGTAACAAGACCTGGGAGAAGCTCAGGCTTTCAGAAGTGTCAGCAAATAAGGAAGGAGTGTGTGTGTTGGGGATGGGGGTATGCCCACAGCGGGTTATACGTTTTGACCAATGAGACTATTGCTACTTCCCATTTTTTATTGGTTCAGAGACGCATGGTGAGTGCACCCCTGCATTTCCACCTCGATTTAGAACTGGGAGATTTGGAAGAAGATGAGCTGTTAGTGCGGTCTGATGTGATAGATGTGGGCAGTTTGTGTTCAGTGCTGTTGCATGAGTGCCATTCTGAAAAGAAGCAACCTCACCAACCTCCTGAGGCTGGAGGGACCTGTCTGTGATAATTCAGCTATAACTGGGGGTAAACTTAATATTACAAATAAAGTTCTGGGTTCTGTCTTCACCAGAGATCTGACGCAGTCAAAACGATTGGATGGTTTAACTCCCAGTCTAGACCTGCTATGATGTCCAACCTGGCGCTACTCAGTTTATAAAACCACTACTGCCACCCGTAGATAGTAACTAAACATTATACACGGGGAATGAATCTTAACACCCAGTATAAATGGTTTTATCGGACATACAGTGCCCTTTTGAGTGCAGTAACCTGTTTTATGACCTACACTGTGCACTACATAGGGTAAAGGTGATATTTGAGATTCAGCTGTAGTGTTGTGGAGGTATTGCAGAATGATGTAAACACACTGTGGTATTCTTGTGGTTTATGGAAATGTCTTTAAAAGGAGGGTGAAGTAGGTGGGGGCCATTTTGGTGGTTTTTTGTTTTTTTTTTTCTTTTCAAAAGCTACTAGTTTCTACAAAATGCCCTACTCCAGCTTTAAACGTCTCTCTGCGTACAGTTCATAAACGTGTTGAGTCTCCATCCCGGGGCCTTGCTGACTCTGTACTGCAGAACCAGAGAAGAGAATGTGTAGTCTCTCACTGTGAAAAGAGCCG
The DNA here is from genome assembly GCF_029633855.1 of Hoplias malabaricus. Taxonomy (NCBI): domain Eukaryota; kingdom Metazoa; phylum Chordata; class Actinopteri; order Characiformes; family Erythrinidae; genus Hoplias; species Hoplias malabaricus. The sequence goes on from NC_089809.1 coordinate 42,593,998, forward strand.
AGATCTGAATTGTTCCCTAAGCAGTTGTCTCCGATTTGTTTCAGAGAACCGGGAAAGCGGTGCTGGCGCTGAGGAGGATGGCTCACCTCTCGCACAGATCAGAGGGATCCGACTCTCCCTGCAGCTCGGCGTCTGGTAACGATCCGTCACTAAACTGAGTGTCTGCAGCGTGACACAGCGTGATGTTTTAATAAGAGAAATGTTTGTTGGGGGCACAGTGGCGCTGCAGGCGATGTCACAGACACAGGTCCAGGGTCTGTTTTATCCTCCGTCTGAGGAGCGTGATGTGTTCTCCCTGTGTCTGCATGGGTTTCCTTCTCTCTCTCTGAGTGAGTGAGTGAAAGAAAGAAAGAAAGAAAATGTCCACTGGGGGGTGTGTGTGTGTGTGTGTGAGAGAGAGAGAGTGACTGGGCGAGTGTGTGAAACTGTCCACAGGGGGGTGTGTGTGTGACTGGGCGAGTGTGTCACATGAGTTGTTCTCCGTATTAAGAGCAGTTTTAGATGTTATCTGGAAGTGTATATCGATGCTGACGTCACCACCACACTCCAGGTTTTAGCACATGACCCGTGCAGACAGACAAAGCTAAGGGTCCGTCCTGTAGCCGAGGAGTGGACAGTGTCCTGTGTTTAACCCCTTCATGTGGAGTGACCGTCTCAGCAGAACAAGGCTGTGGGAAAGGCTGAGCGTGCAGTGAAATGGGGGTTTGTTCTGAACGCCGCCCTCCTTCCCGTTTGCAGACTCTGTTCTGGGGAGAGAGGCGGAACAAGCTGTTGCATCTCTGGAGCAACAACTGAGGAGTCAGCCAAGTTTCTTCCAGGCCTTTCATGACCTCATGGAGCCCTGCGGCGCCACCGTGCACATGGCCTGCATCATACAAGGTAAATCCTGTAACACGAGACACACCACCACTCGTTAAAGGCATTTTAAAGGTCCTCACTGAGCCGCTCTCTTTTCTGCAGGTTTCCCTGACCCAGAGGTGGTGTGGTTGTTGGACGACGAACCCCTGGAAGAAACGGAGCGTGTGCAGATCCAGTACAAGGAGGACGGCCTGTGTACCCTCACCCTGGCTCACGTCCAGCCAGAGGACTCTGGGATATACAAGTGTCGAGCTTCTAACTACTTGGGCCAGGCGCTGTGCTCGGCCAGACTCACAGTGGCCCGATAGGTCCGAACAGTTCATCTGGCACACGTCTCCTCAGGGTAAATTTGCAGAATTTGTTGAGTGGGACTTGTGCTCATGAAGCAGTCCCTAACTGTAAAAGCACCGTCCTTCAATAAAGGGTTACCTTTTCAGTGGTAGGTCCGAAGGCCAACAGTTTTTATCTGTTGAGCTTTGACGCTCTGTGTTGGCCATCTTCAAAACACAGCTGATATTTTGTAGCGTGAAGCTTTTAAACATTCTCTGTCTAATCGTCTGCTATTTGTAAGTGTTTCATTGTAATGTTTTAATTAAATAAAGTTAAACAGTTTTCTCCAAAATGTTTTATCCTTTTACTCATTGCTGAATAACAGCTGTGGGGGCAGCGCTGGCCCAAGTACAAGAAGCAGAGCTGGGGACTGGAAGGTCAGTGATTCTGTTCCCAGAACAGGCAGGAAAAATTGGGGTGGGGGTGGGGGGAGTCCACAGACAGCACTGTCTCCTCCCTCAACATCCATGGCTTAAGTTCCCTTGAGCAAGGCATTCATTCATTTGCTTATCCAGTTCCAGGTGGCGGTGTGTCCTGAGACGACCCAAGATCATTGGGCGAAAGACAGGAACACACCCTGTAGGTATTGCTAAATACCCCCAAATACCTCCTGGGTTGTGGTATGGCTGCCTGCTGCATGTGTGTGTGTGTGAGAGAGAGTGAAAACTGCTTTACACTAGTTCCAGGAACATTGTAGTGAGATGAGAACATCAGTGAGGTCAGGTGCTGATGTTGAACGATTAGTTCTGGATCACAAACACCGCTCCAGCTGGTCCCAGACCTGCTGCTCTATTACTCCAGAGGAAGCACCTCCACAGCCCAGTGTTGGGGACACCATAGCTCTAGGCCAGGGGTGGGCAAACGTTTCATCTCAGGGGCCACACTGGGATTTAAAAATTGACAGGTGGGGGTTATGGGGAGTGGGAACTAATATAAACATAGCACAAAAAGTAAGGAAACATGTTTGGTGGAGTATTTCTTTGTTGTAACAATGTTTCTTGGTGATAAATCTCATACCGTTGGAGCCTGTTAACTTCCCGTTTAAAAGGGTGCCACACTTGTAAGAAACATGCATTTGTGGGGTGTGGGCTGTGCCCATGAAAATGTACCAAATCCTCTCTGCCAAAGACAGTTTATTCTGTGTGATGGTGTGGGGCGGCACCTCCCTCACTGGAAAAACGAGGCTTGTCATCATTGGAGGCTTCTCAGTGCAGAGAGAGAGAGATGAAATCCTGTAACCAGCGGCGCTCTCATACCTCCACAGTCTGAGACCGAACTCTATCCTCCAAACACTCGCCCCACAGAGCGGGGTTTATCAGAGACTACCTCCAGACTGGGAGTGGAGAGGAGGGAACGACCTGCCAGCTCCTGAACTCAACCCCACTGAACACTTGTGGGATCCGCTTGGACGTGCTGTTGGTGCCAGAGCGACCCGCACAACCACGGCGGCTGACTCCAGATAAAGGCTGGTTGAAGAAAGGGATGCTGTCCCACAGCGGTGTGAGACCAGGCTGGTGACCAGCGTGAGGAGGAGGAGGTGGAGGCTGTTGTGGCTGTGTGTGGTTCTTCCACGTACTCCACACTCAGCTCCACTGCTCCTCCCACAAACACATGCTTCTTACAAATGTGGCGCCATTTAAAAGGGAAGTGAACAGGCTCCAACGGTGTAAGATTTATTACCAAGAAGCACTGTTACAACAAAGAAATACTCCACCAAACACACATCTCCTTACATTTTGTGGTGTGTTTAAATACACCCCCATACAGCATTTAAAACAGCACTTTCAACAAAAGTTAATGGTTTATGTGAGATGTCATGAACGAGCCGAGTGATGTGATCGCTGACTCCAGAGGGGTAGCAGCACTCAACGTAATGGCAAACGTGACCAGTGAATATCTGTAGCCCTTATAGACTTTGGCACATGCCCTCTAGTGGACTATATAGGATATTGCAGAAAAAAGTGAGATTAATTTTGTAAATAATCAGAGGACCTGATAAAACAGCCCAACGGGCCGTAGTCTGCCCACCACTGCTCTGGGCTACGCTAGGTTCATGTGTAGCTGCTCCAGAGCCTCCTATTTCATGTCATGCTTTTCTATGAACAATAAAAATCTGAGCTAACAGCTGGAGTCCTAAAGATGTTCACCTAAATATGAGGCGTGTCATTGTACAAACATTGGGACATGCAGCGTATTAAAGCAACACTTTAATAACGGATCACAACTGCTCTGCATCGATCCGTTTCCCCAACTCACCTACACCCTTCAGCCAAAACATTAAAGCCACCTCCCTGGTTCTACACTCACTGTTCTGTTTCTCAGCTTCACTGACCACAGGAGCACGCTGTAGTTCTACAATCAGACTGTAGTCCATCTGCTGCTCTGCATTCAGCTTTTGTTGAAATAATCAACTGTACAAATAAAATACAACACAAGTCAGTGTTCACGTGTGTAACTCAAAACCTTTTAGTAATTAAAAGCAACAATAAGTCATTTGTACTTTAAAATTACAGCTTTAAAATCATTGTGATGTGTGACTGCGCTGTAAGTGAGAATAGAGACTCTGTTGTTGCTACTCTGGGCTCAGCACCACAGTAACTGTACTATGTAACGTTTAGAGGAATGTAGAAACCTCACTCCACCCACCTACCTAACTTTAACGTAAATATACTACCTAGTCTTCAGTTAAACCCTGCAGACATCAGTCCCCCTTTAAATGTGTTTTAATTTCCTTCTTTTATTTCCTGTGATTGCATAAGCGTGGTCCAAATGAGCAGCTGGACACTGGCAGGTAACACTGGGGTCTAACTCCTAAAGAGAATGAAGACTCAACCTGGGGGTTTTCTGACCGCTCCCAGTCAATGGCCCCGTTTAATTAAACCAAATAAACAGTGACTAACATTAAATCATTAAAACATTTTCAGCAAATTCTGAACCACAAAGAGCTATAAACTTCCAATCTCTTCTCATCCACTGTGTGAAAGGAGCGCAACCATATTCTCTTTAAAATGTCACTTTTTAGGGTTCTTCAGTAAAGACAGGGATTCTGTATACATTTCTACACTGGATTGTGGAGTGGGATTAAACTTACAGTGACTAATGCCGCTTTTCCACCGGCCAAATGTGGTCCTGGAACCGGGTACTTTTTCAGTCCCTGTTCGCTAGCTATTCCAACCGAGCCAAGCAGGTACTAAATGTGAGGTGTAAACCCTGCAGAGCTCTGATTGGCCAGAGACCTGTCAATCACCATGAAATGCAGAGCTCCAGCACAAACTCGCCGCTTTTATAAAAAATGTTTCATCAGCTTTCACCTCACAGCAGCGGCTCGTAACATTCCCCCGAGGAGTTTTTGAAGAGGTTCAAACGCTCCTTGGGTCGTGGCCGAGGAAAATCTCCAGTGAAAGCCGAACGTGCGACAAGGAAAACTGATTTGTGAGCCACGTTGAGTCCAAACAACAACAACACGCCACAAAACGAGTAAAGAGCGCCTGACTTTACCGCCTCCGTTGTTGTGGTTTTTAAACATGTGGTTCCCATTAGAAAGTGGGTTTTGCGACGTCACCGGCTCCATCTCGCGGGGGAACTGTGGGAGTGTAAGAGCCAGAAACTAAAAGCAAGCCGAGTCGCGTCGAGCTAATCCCATGCAGTGGAAAAGTATCATTACATTCAGCGTCTGCATAGAACCCATTTCTTAAAGATTTAACATAGGACTATGTACAACACATTTTCCATGATTCCACAAACACCCAGGGACCATTTGTATGTTTAAATAATACTTTGTATGATACAGAACCACGGTCTTTACTGAGGAACCATCAAGTGGCAATGCTCTGGCCTCTGTTACAAGTGTTGACCTGCTGTTCTGGAAGTCCTGATTAATGTTAAAAGAAATGACACCTGACCTAAAATCATGAGGAGTCTTCTAAAGTCCTCAACCCTCAGGGCCCACCCAGTCTACAGGACCCTTCAGTCGCCTCTAAAATGTTTGTATAGACTTCAAAACAAGAAAGAAAATCGAGGTTGAAGCCCTGTCCTTTTCCTCTCAAGGGTCTGAGATGTTCTCTGGAGCTCTGGAGAGTGTGCACAAGCTTCTGGGGAACACTGCTGTTTCAGGAAGGAAGTCCAGTTTCTGTTTTCTGTGGAAGTCGCTGCTGGAGAAGGTTCCAGGCCTTTAGAACCTGTTGAAGAACACAGATGTGAAAAGGTATCACATGATAAAATTGTGCCTCTAAAGATAAACTGTAAAGATAAAGATGTGCAGAGACGTTGATCAGTACACAGTGATAATAAAACACTCATGGTGGACACTTCGAATGTAAGTTCTTGGTGATGTGTCAGCTGTCTAAGGCCAGGAGTCCTATGGCACGTTTCACTGTTCCCTACGCTACTCGACTCAGCTTCTCCATCTGGTAAATCTGGTCCTGGAACCGGGTTCCTGTTTTCTAGTGGTTCAGAGAGAGTTGAGCAGGGCATAAACCTTGCAAAGTGTTGATTGTCCAGAGAGAGTCGTCACTCTACGCCACGCAACGCAGACGACCAGCACCAACTCATTTTATTAATTATTTGAAGTGTTTATATCGGCACATGCTTACTGCAGCATCCATGTAAAGTCTGGTGTGTTCAGGTGAATGTACCTGTCTCTGAGTAACATCTGGTTCCCACAGTGTGCATAGAACTACATTAGCATGCTCCACCAGCCGAGCATTAGACCACTGACTCTGTAATCTCCTCAACGCATCCTCCTTACTCACACCATCCCGCTCCACTATACGCCTTACTGCCTGAGAGAGGAAAGAGAGAATCAAATAAAAACACTTTACAAAGACGACAGCACATACAGCCACAAGATTACAACTGCTGACAGGTGAAGGGAATAATACTGAGGGTCTTGTAACAGTGGCCCCTGATATGCAGTGGTTAGGACCTAACAATAACAGTCCAAGGAAGGATCAAAAGGCTTTGTGTGTTTTGATCCCTTTCTACCGCTGCAGTAGCTCTCCTGTGGGATTGTACCAGACAAACTCACCATCACTCCCTCCAACACCAACGTGCCAGTTAACCAGTCGTCCTTCTATGGGTCCGTACTAACCACTGCACAACGGGAACACCCCACAAGACCTGCGTTTTGGAGACGCTCTGAACATCACAGCACGGCCCTCGGATCCTTACGCTGACACAGACTTCTCCTTCTTCAAACATCAATTTCAAGAACTGACCGTTCCCTCTCTGACCGATGACCCACACCCCCTCAGCAGCTGGATTTAATATCACAGCTATTTGGTGTATTGTTTAGATAAAAATGTTTGCTTATGTACATAGCTACAGGCAGCATTCTGTAAGTCTAGGACTTGCTGTTATCAAGTTCATAAAACCAAATCAAGAGGCTTTTGATGGAATAAAGAAGTGTTGACTTTTACCTCTTCCTCTGGGATAATTGCCACCCAAACCTCATGCACCATGTCTGTCCATCCAGCCCCCAACAAGACCGCTGCATCCAGAACACACACACACTTTCCTAGAGAGAGGGAGAGAGAGAGAGAGAGAGTTAGTAAGAGAAAGAGATTTGGAAATGAGATCACAATGTAAAACTAGAGAGCTTTTTCATTTGTTGGTTTTAACGATGGCGTCCGATGGTGGAACTACAACTTCAAATTGTTCCTTTCGCAGAGAGAAACAGTGTGAAGAGAGCGATTGTCATATGCCTCTATATCTGGTCCCTACTCTTCTCTGCTTTTTTGCTTTTCCATTTGGCAAATCAGGTCCTGGTTCTGGAAGCGGGTTCTTGTTTAGTGGCTGTTCTCTCGTGGTTCAGAGGGAGCCGAGTGGGGACTAAACCGTGGCGTGTAAACCGTGCTTGGCCTGTTTCCTCGCCGTTCAGACGCTTCGCTGCTTAGCTCTGCCATCTTTTATTTCTTTCCTTATTTTTCAAAACCTCCTTGTTTTTCCTGTGATGGAGTATCTGAGCTTTTAAATATACACAAGTCAGCAGCACTACGAAGCCATAACTGGACATTTTCTGCTTTTAATACTTTTTAAAGTAGTGCGATTGCTCTAGGAACCAGGACTGTTCCAACAGCGGAAGAAATTTGTGAAATGCCTCATCATTTTGTTCAACACACGTGGTGTCAGAGTTGTTACGGACAGAGAATGACAGCTTTAGAAAGGGATGTTCAGAGCCTGCTATCAGAGTAACAGTGAGTGGGAGAACGGGCATCAGACAGCAGGCTGAGGACTTTACAGAGCAGCGGACAGTGGAGGGACACAGATCCAGACCAGAGGTTCGTTTGGATGCCAACACTGCCCTGAGTACAGCTAGAGACGGGCAATGGGTGCAGATTGAAGCTAGACCCAAGCGCCATGCTTTGTGTAGCTCTGTAGACTCGTCTTCTACTCCTGGTACCACAGCTGGTCCAGGAAATTCAGCTGCTAAACCTAACACTGCTGCTGAGAGATCACAGCACAGAACCAGACCAGAATACCGGTCTTATTCACTTCAGCTGAAAAACAGATTTGAACCACTGCATGCCCTTCGTGAGAATCACAGACGCAACACAGCACAGAAAGTGCCAGAAGTGTCAGCCGGTCCCAAAACCCTAACAAACCTACTGCAGACACCCTGACCTTTGGAGATGACACTGTTAATGGGGAACAAACCCAAAACTCACAGTTCCTGAACTTACCCCTTAACTCCTTAACACACTCAGTAAGTTCAACATACAATTTTTCATCAGTGGACCTCTACCTGCAGGAGCAAGGCAGAACACAGATGGCGTAAAACGAGTCGTCATATTCACAAAGAAATCTACGTGAATACAACATGACAATATGCAAAACACGACTATCTTATTTCTCTAGCATCATCAACAACAGCAAAATCCTCTTCACCGTGGTCGACAGACTTACTAACTCACCCACACCAATGGCCCCTGAATTAGTATCAACTGAGAGATGTAATGAGTTTGCATAATTTTTTAACACTAAAATCCAGAATATCAGACACGTGATTAGTACATCTGTATCCAACAATGAGTCCGTACCCTCTCCATCACATCATAAAAACTAAAAAAACTAAAATAAAAACAGGAGGGGGTTTTTCAGAGCTCACTAAAAAATGCAGTTGTAAAGCCTCTTCTAAAAAAGAAAAATTTAGAATCATCTCTGATAAGTAACTACAGGCCAATTTCTAATTTACAGTTCATTGGCAAAATCATTGAGAAAATAGTGTTCAGGCAAATCACTAGTTTCTTGTCCATTAACAGTAGCCTAGACAAATTCCAGTCCGGGTTCCGGGCTAATCACAGCACTGAGACTGCTCTAATCAAGGTAATTAATGACATCTGCTTAAATACAGAGACTGAACAGGTATCTCTTCTATTACTTGACCTTAGTGCTGCCTTTGATACCACTGACCATAAGATTCTTATAGGAGCCCCAGGGCTCTATTCTTGGTCCACTTTTATTTAATTTAAATATGCTTCCTCTTGGCCAGATTCTACAGGACTATGGGCTGTCCTATCACAGCTGTGCAGATGATACTCAGATTTACATGGCCCTGTCCCCAAACGACTCTGGTCCAGTGACTCATTAAGCAAGTGCCTTGAACACATCACAAACTGGATGGGACAACTTTCTGCAGCTGAATAAAGACAAAACAGAGATTATTCTCTTTGGGAATAGCACTGAGAGACAAAGATTGGCTACGTATCTGGACTCGAGGGTCCTCAAATCTAAAGAACTGGCTTGCAGCCTTGGTGTATTAATGGACTCAGATCAGTGTTAGTCTCATATTAAAGCGGTCACTAGATCAGTATTTTACCATCTTAAGAACATCAGTAAGATTAGAGATTTTTTTCTAAACCAGAGCTGGAGAAACTTATCCATGATTTTATTTCTAGCACTGATTACTGTAATGGTCTCTTAGCTGGACTTCCAAAAAAGACCATTAAACAGCTTCAGCTGATTCAGAACACAGCCCCCAGAGTCTCACTCGGAGAAAAAGAAGAGATCACATCACCCCCCCCATCCTCAAATCCTTACACTGGAGATCACTCTGTTACAGAATAGACTTTAAGGTGTTATTACTGGTTATATATGTCTTAATGGGGTAGGACCAGTGTATTTATCAGATCTGCTACAGAGATATGAGCCGAGCAGAGCTCTCAGATCTTCAGGAACTAGTCCGTTAGTCAACGAAAGAATCCAGCGAGGTGATTTGTGAGGTACTCTCTGAGAGTGATGTTTGTGGCATGAGTGTCATGGAGCAGAGAGGGGCTCTGTGCGAAAAGGACCATGCTCCATGGGCTCGAACCAATGACCCAGTCGTGATCTATTCCTGTTCTATTATTTAAACAAAGAATTTTTCCGCTTCGTTTAAACCCTGTGCTCTGACAGATCCCGTCTCCACCTTACACTCTGTGTCCAGAAGAACCCATGTTTATCTAGAACACTGTTCTGAGTGGTCTATTATAAATCCGTACCCATACGTTTACTAGTTTTTACACAGTCATAAGAAGAGAACATCAACATTAGCCTCAAACAAAAAGGTATACAATCTAGTGCTGGGTGATAAAACGATATCGATTTGTTTCATGATTAAAATTGGCTCGGTAACGATGATAAGATTTGGGTGACAGAGCCCAATAAACCTTCACTTCTATTCCCAGTTCCACAGCCAGCTGCACGTGTACTCAGGCGCGTGTACTCATGCTATTAACGTAAATGAACAGGCGACCGCATGAACCTGAGAACGTAAACAAGACCATAATTGTTTTAAGTCAAGTGCTTGTGTGTATGTTTTTTATAATATATGTTTGTATTAAATATGTTATAGTCTCCTGTTCACTCTGTGTTTTGGGGTGTATTTTGTCTGGTATGAAGACCCCCTGTCAGAACACAAACGCACGAAGGGAGAACACACTGGGTTCCTGGGAATTTTTTTCTCGTTTGACAAAGCACTGTTCGTTGCCTGATGTGTTTTTTCACGCAGTAAAATATTTTTACCAACTTGCAAATTTTTATTTGCATCTGACTCCATAGATCAGACTGCTGCTCATAAATAAACACTCCAAGGACAGGACTGTTCCTGCCTTCCACTCTGATTCTGGGTCAGTTCTGGACCCCACTGCGACCCTGAACTAGATTAGCAGTTACAGACCATGAATGAATGAATGAATGACACTGATAACGTTGTAGCTTTCCCACTGTTACAAGCACTGTTCTAAGCCTCTAATGGGTTAAGTGCAATGTGTTTACAGTTAAGCACTTGGGACTCTGTCTGTAACCCTTATCCAGTTCAGGGTCACAGTGGGTCCGGACCCTACCCGGAATCACTGGGCACAATGCAGGAACACACCCTGGAGGGGGCGCCAGCCTTTCACAGACCTACAAACGTGTGTTTTTGGAGTGTGGGAGGACTTCTAAGCAGACACAGGGAGAACATGTAAGATATGTTAATATCACGATAATTATCGAGATCAGCCAATACAGAAAAACCTATCGTGATAACATTTTTTGGCCAAATCGCCCAGCTCTAACACAATCTACAGACTTGTCTGTACAGTGCAATGCGTGGGGGCCGATATTACAGAAAGCTCTAGATGTAACAGAGTCTCACCTTCTTCCTTAGCCTTCTGCACCCTTTCCTTAACAAGAGCAGCAATCTCAGGCCACACTATATCAGTCAGGGATTTCAACTTTTCCTAGAAACACAAAAAAAGAAACAAACTAAGCACGAGAAGTGACACGGCTTGTTTTTACCACAGTCTGGTTTTCTCACCTTGTTCCCAAACACTTTTCTCCCGAGAGCTCGTCTGTTAATGCTCTGATCCTCGTTCAAAATATCTGAAATAACACACACAGACACCCATTATATCATATATATAGCACCTGAAACTACGGATACTGGAAGCCTGTGCTAGCATTTCCCCTGCTGTGTTGCTATCAGTGTGTGAAGAGTGGGAGAAGAGGGTTCCATTGACAATCAACACAATGGGCTTTGAACACATTTTATAAGTGGTCAGAAACTTGAAAATAACTCATGAAAGAATAAAGTTACATTAAAACCAATCACACCGTTGTTTTTCTTGTGAAATTCCCAATGGGTTTGATGTGTCACATGACCCTCTTACCATTGAAAAAACAAATGTTAGATCCAAAATGGCCGACTTCAAAATGGCCGCCTTGGCTGCCACCCATCTTGAAAAGTTTTCCCCCTCCCATATACTAATGTACCACAAACAAGAAGTTAATATCACCAACCATTCCCATTTTATTAAGGTGTATCCATATAAATGCCCCCCCCCCCCCCGTGTATGTGTGTATATAAATAACCAGTGGCACCTTACAGAGTTTAATAAATCTACTTGAATAAATATTCCAACTCAAAGCTGAATAAAACGACGTTGAACAGAAATGAGGCACACTTCATTCCTCTGAACTGTTCATCTCTTCACAGCATTTGTCTTCATCTCTCTTTCCCTCTTCAAAAGCTTCTGATAGATGTTTTATTCATCTTGATTCTCACTATGAAAGACCTTTTGAACATTTGTGCTCAGCGTGCAGAAGGAAATGCAAGAATTACACAAGCACCATATCTTCATCTTTATAGGGTTTCAGATCAGATGAAGTATTACACAATACAGTTAAACACTGTACTCTGCAATGTGTACCCTTCATAAACAAACAAGCTTATATTTCTGTATTTTATTTATAATTACACACATATAGCACTTTTCTAGATACCCACTGGAAACTTAAACATCAACACACACACACACACGAGAGAAGCAACAGCCAAATGTGTACAGCATCCTCTGAAACAGGAACGACCGTCCACCTGGAGGACTGCATCAGGCACTCACCCAGTGACCATCCACACACACACACACCCCTAGTATAACAAGACATTTTACGTCACAGTGAGTGTGATCCCGACACATGGGCTGTCCCCATTCTTAGACCCCTCATTATGCTGCCTCCTGAGAAGTTCAGAGCGCCACGGAACCCTTCCACACCAACGAAGGCAGTCCCTTGATGCAACACTAGAACTCCAGTCTATTTCACTCTTCTCCCAAAGCAAAAAAAAAAATAAAATCACAATAAAAGCAGGAGGAGTACAATCTGCCTTACGTCGGATAGAACACTGGTGCTTCAAACAGTGGCCTACGGAGTCAGTGCCTACCTACCTCACTCAAACACCAGGACAGTTATTCGAGAAGCCATTTCACCTAACCTCCACGTTTCTGGACTGTGGGAGGAAACCGGAGACCCCGGCGGAAACCCACGCAGACACAGGGAGAACACGGACTCCCGCTCCGGGTGACTGTCTGTGAGGAGTTGGTGTGTTCTCCCCGTGTCTGCGTGGGTTTCCTCCAGGTGCTCCGGTTTCCTCCCACAGTCCAAAAACACATGTTGGTAGGTGGATTGGCAACTCAAAAGTGTCTATAGGTGTGAGTGTGTGAGTCTGTGTAGCCCCGTGAAGGACTGGCGCCCCCTCCAGGGTGTATTCCCGAATTGCGCCCGATGATTCCAGGTAGGGGGCGGCACGGTGGCACAGCAGGTAGTGTCGCAGTCACACAGCTCCAGGGGCCTGGAGGTTGTGGGTTCGATTCCCTCTCCAGGTGACTGTCTGTGAGGAGTTGGTGTGTTCTCCCCGTGTCCGCGTGGGTTTCCTCCGGGTGCTCCGGTTTCCTCCCACAGTCCAAAAACACACATTGCAGGTGGATTGGCGACTCGAAAGTGTCCGTAGGTGTGAGTGAATGTGTGTGTGTGTGTGTTGCCCTGTGAAGGACTGGCGTCCCCTCCAGGGTGTATTCCCGCCTTGCGCCCAATGATTCCAGGTAGGCTCTGGACCCCCCGCGACCCTAAATTGGATAAGCGGTTACAGATAATGGATGGATGGATGGATTCCAGGTAGGCTCTGGACCCACTACGACCCTGAACTGGATAAGGGTTACAGACAATGAATGAATGAATGTATTATTGGTATTTTTATTGTATTATATGGTGTGATTGGTTATTTATAAATATTTTATTAGTTGTAAATATTTTTTGATGGCAGTCTGTGACTGAAACATGGAAATTCAGGAGCAGCTCCTACATGCTGCATTCACACAGCAGATATAAGTGGCCCAAATCTGTTGTTTTTTTGTTTTCTTCCGGCACTTGTTTGGCTTCATTTACCGAGGAGTTACAGTGAATGAGGTGAAATCGGACACATCTTTTCAACTGGTAGGAAATTCAGCTAAACAAATTAGGGCATAAAATATTAAAACAAATTTAAATAAGGCTAAAATAGCCACACAACAATCCTTTAATGACTCCTTTCCTCTAGCACAGTACGTTGTCTCCTCTTGTCTCTCACCTGTACCAAACTCCTGCAGTATCTTATGGTAGGCGGCAGTGCCCCGGAGGTAGGTCTCGTGGCCCAGTTGGTCAGCGTCGATCCTTTCTGCTCCCAGGTCTTCCAGCCTCCGAGCCACAGAGCTCTTCCCACTCCCGCTGCCCCCGGTCAGACCGATCACGTACGGGACCTGAGAGAGAGCAGGCCGAGGCTGCAGAAGGGAGACAGTTACACAGAATTCAAGAATGAAATAAACATTAACTACATCACTTTTTGTCACTCAGATTCCCAAGACAATAAAACACCAACATCAGGTAAAAGCCCAATACACAGGGATCATTTATGACCATCTGGATCAGCTGTGTCTGCCATTCTCCTCTCTTTAAAAATGACAGGCTGAATAATAACACACTGATATTCACCAAACAGCACTCTACGGTACTCCGGTGATTTTAGTCCCATCAGCATACACACCTTGTTTGTGTTTACATACACTTTATAACCCAAGAACAATCGGATCATGTAATCGATTAATCGGATCCAGGCGGTTTACACACACTCTGTAAATCAGTAAATCTGCTTTGCAACAGCCAATAATATCATGGAATGATGTGACAAACTTCCTGTTGCAGCTTTTTTGTAAATATGGTCCCACTTTATCTGCAAACATGGATCTCATTCATTCATTCATTCTCTGTAACCCTTTTCCAGTTCAGGGCGGCGGTGGGTCCGGAGTCTACCTGGAATCACTGGGCGCAAAGTGAGAACACACCCTGGAGGGGGCGCCAGTCCTTCACAGGGCGACACACACTCACACATTCACTCACACACTCGCACCTACGGACACTTTTGAGTCGCCAATCCACCTACCAACATGTGTTTTTGGAGCGTGTGAGGAAACTGGGAGGAAACCCGCGCAGACACAGAGAGAACACACCAAACTCACAGACTGTCAAGTTAAAGTTTGCGTCAGAAACAGCTCTAAACTCTGTCGGGTTGTTTGGCTGCGTGTGAAGACTAAGAAATCCCAAAGACAGACAGACAAATAAATAAATAAATAAAGCACAGAGAAGTCAGATTAACTAAGAGATTACTGCCTTACGCTGGAAGAATCGTCATCGTCGTTTCTTGCCATATTCAGTCTGATGGTGCATGTATCAGGATATTACACACTCTCCAAGAGTCAAAGCCAAAAACGGAAGCGTGTGAAAAATCTCTAAACCGTTTGATTGGAACGGGTAAAATTATGATACTCGTATCTGAACATTCCTGGTCTTTAAGGAGTTTTAGAGCCATGACCTTAAAAATATATATAAGATTCAGAGAATAAAGTCAGAATCCTGACAATAAAGTTGGAATATTTAGGGAAATAGTGTTCGGATTATTAACCACTAGAACGTTCAGACAGTGTCCCAGTCTGTGCGCCATAGAGTGAGTTGTGAAAGCAGCAGTCAAGTGAACAGAACAATTTATTAAACGCTTCCATCCACATGACGACTAACCCCCGTCAGTTCAGCCGCCGACTGCGATGAATACAGCTTTACAGTACGAGTCCGTAAGCCGTAACCCGAGGGAGTCTCTGGGTCCATCATTTCTGTGATCATTAATTTTATCCTGTGAAACCACATGCTCTCTTCTGAATAAACGGGTTTTTGCAGAAATCACAATCTGTCCCTGATGTGTCAGACGACTATTTATCCCAGTAATCTTGGAATTATTCCGACATTAATCATGGAATCTGACCCCCAACCCCCCCACCGTAGGGTTCTGTGCTTGTGCTCGGCTTCAAAGACGGCTCTGACTCACACTAGACGCGAGGGTTTAGTCACTGAGGAGAAATACGTTGACAGAATAGCTCCATCTGGCTACGGCTGAAGAGAGGCAGAAGAATCCGGAGCGTCTGCGGTTTAGAACGACGTTAATGGGCTTTCAAAGATGCATGAGATAAGAACTGAGCAAGGTCAATATGACATTCCACGTATCGAGATGAAGGAAGGCTTTATCTGTTTCTCGAACCCTTCCTGAATACCATTCTACTGCCACAAAGACTGACACAACACCTGAAGGCCACGCTGCAAAACACCATGTTCCAAACACATCCCAGGGGGCAGCTGCTAACGAAGCTTCTGCGCTATTTTAACAGGTCAAAATAGATGTGAAGTACTCTCAGAGACATCAATTATCCCACGGCCTTGTCTTTTGTCTCCACCTGTTGGATCTTTTGTAACAGCCCACTTCTGACGGAGCTGAAGGACCTGCACTCTCAAACTGCTGAGTCAGACCTGAGAATTGAGATGGTGTTTATCCGTTGAAGCGTACACTACTGTACTGAAAGACCAGCCAGAGACATGCCCTTTGGTTCTGTGAATGTTTACTGGACACAAGAGGACAAAGTCCAAGACCCCTCAAAAATTAAGTGCACTAAAAAGTAGCCTGTGTTCTTTAACTGTTTTTTTTTCTTCTCTGTAAATAACTTTGAATTGCTTTTGTCTGAAAGGTGCCTTGCCTTCGAAAGACACTTTACACTTGATATTGGAACAAAATTAAAGACTGTAGTCCATCTGTTGCTCCTTAAACATCTCAGCGCTGCAGTGACACTGACGTGGTGGTGGTGTGTTAGTGTGTGTTGTGCTGGTGTAGAGTGGATCAGACACAGCAGTGCTGCTGGAGTTTTTAAACCCTGTGTCCACTCTCTGTCCACTCTGTGAGACACTCCTCCCTCGTTGGTCCACCTTGTAGATGTAGAGTCAGAGACAGTAGCTCATCTGTCGCTGCACAGTGTGTGTCGCTCGTCCTCTAGTCCTTCATCAGTGACACAGGACGCTGTCGGCTGGATGTTTTTGGTCGGTGGACTGTTCTCGGTCCAGACACTGAGGGGTTTAAAAACTCCAGCAGCACTGCTGTGTCTGATCCACTCTACACCAGCACAACACACACTAACACACCACCACCACGTCAGTGTCACTGCAGCGCTGAGAATGATCCACCACCACATCACACCTGCTCTGTGGGGGTTCACTAAAGAACATGGTGAAAGGGGGCTTAAAAATATGCAGAGTAACAGATGGAATAAAGTCTGTCATTGTAGAGCATTGTAAAGAGATGACATTAAAGTTCTGGCTGGTCCGTGTATAAAAACAGAGTTATCGTGTATTTGACTCATCAGATTTACCACAAAACGCCCTTAAGATCTAGAAATATGGGTCAGGGCCACTGTGGGAGGGCCACAAAGCAAAGTGATTATTATTGACACTGCAATTTCAAGTGAATCCTAATGACAAACCTGAATATAGGAAGAAAACCTGAAGAAATGAATGAAGGAATCAATACATGGATACGTATAAACACAAGTACAGAAGAGCAGCAAACCACCGGAGGGAAGATACTACCGTGGGAGGCTTGAGGAGTGTCCCTAAGAGTCGAGTGCGAAGGCTGGACGAACTGATCTTTTCTTCCTCGATATCTGTGTGATGTGCGTCTTTGATTAGTGGGATCTCATACAGGACCAGCTCTTGCAGACCCTGGGGAAACACAGCAAAAACAACACAAAAATACAGGGTTTTTAAGAGTCCAAAATGACCCAACTGCAGTGTCCCAGCTGTGCTGATATTCAGGCAAAGGCACCACCTTCAGTGTGATACTGTATAGCCCTGGTACGAATGGATTAGACACAAGTGCAGCTGGAGTTTTTAGACTCATCACTGTTACACCACCATCCAAAAGTGTCCTGTGTCACTGATGAAGGACTAGAGGACGAGCGACACACACTGTGCAGCAACAGATGAGCTACTGTCTCTGACTCTACATCTACAAGGTGGACCAACGAGGGAGGAGTGTCTCACAGAGTGGACAGAGAATGGACACAGGGTTTAAAAACTCCAGCAGCACCACTCTACACCAGCACAACACACACTAACACACCACCACCGAGGGACATGAAAACCTTCCTCCAAGAATAAAAAAATATTGTCAATGGCATGGTCTGCAAATAATCCAGATCTCAATCCAGTTCAAAATTTGAATCTGGAAATGAAAGAAAATGGTCAATGACAAGGCTCCAACCTGCAAAGCTGATCTGGGAACAGCAATGGAGAGTCTGAGCTGAGCTCCACGTCACAGAAGAGTGAGGAGAGGAGGGTAATCTCTGATTGTGGAACTCTTCTGAAGGAGAATGAGGCTCTAAATGTAACTAAAGTCCAGCAGCTCCTCTGATATCACTGCAGACTGGTGCAGAGCTGCTACAGAGCACCGCTCTTGGAGGATGTTCTTTCAATTGGGCAGCGGTGGCCTTGAGGGTAGAGAAGTGAGCTGGAGGCCGGAGCGTCGCCGGTTCCCGGGACCAACAAGAGAAAATTAATTCATGGCTGAAATTCCCTGGAGCAAGGCGCCGAGTTGGTCACAGCTACTTGCTCCAGTTGTATGTGTGTGTTCACTGCCCCCAGTGTGTTTGTGTGATGGGTCAAATGCAGAGAAGCAATGTCCCCCAAGGGTCCAATAACGGTGTTTTTTCTTCTTCTCTTCTTCTAGTCGCGTGGGAATGAAGCGCTGCTCTTTTATACATTTTTTCTGCTCTGTACTCAGACTTACGTTTTCGACTCGTTTCCTGTTGACAGCCTCTCCGCCTCTCCTCGTCTCCTCGCTGACCACAATGCACTGCAGCTGAGAGTCAGTGATAGATGGGCCAAAGGGGTCAGACAGGGGAACGATCTCATACTGAAGAGACGGCTTGACATCGTTTAGGAATTCCTGGAGCTTCTGAACACGCTGAGTGTACGGCTCAATCAGCTCCTTCAACACTTTATCTACAGAGAGAGAGAGAGCGAGAGAGAGAGAGAGAGAGAGAGAGAGAAAGAGAGAGAGAGTGTCTAGGAGATACAGTTGCCAATGAAACCAAAGAGCTAAACTACTGATCTCAACTCACTTTTAAGTAGTTCGTTGTCACACACTCCAATCACGAAGCGCTCACTAGCCATCAGACAGCAGATATTCAGAAGGGTCCTATGGGCTCCATGAAGGCGGTCAAAAGTTCCACCCACCACCACATCGCCATACGTCTCCAAGGGCTCTCCTCCTCCTGAGTCTTTCTGCTCCTCATCCTCACTCTTCACCTCTTTAAGCTGGGGATGAAGGAGAACGGAGGACAGCCCGGGCGTGCAGACGTAGCAGTGACCCGCGTATCTCTGCAGGCACTGAGCCACCAGTGAAGACTGGCCAGGGTCTTGAACGGGGAAATCTGTCAAGACCACCTCTGGGGAGTGGGACAGGGTCTGTGGAGAGGGGAAGGGACTGGAGGTGGAGGCACTCGACCCGATCTGCTGCGCTCCTGACTGCGTCCGGAAATGTGTCAGCAGCACCCTGACGTCCAGGTGGCCGCACACATCCGCGGCGTTGCTGTAGAGGCGGGAGATGACGCTGGGAAGGTCCACCACGGGGGGGACGAAGACCGGCCGAGCTTGGGCTCCCGTGCTGAGGTTGAGGCCGGGGTGCAGGTGCACGTACAGGGTCCGTTCCACCACCTGAGCAGCCGAGCTCAGGACGGGGGCGAGGCGGAAGGGCAGGGTGTGTAGAGGAGACGTGAGGACCAAGATACCGGTGCTAAACATCGACATTATGAACAGCTGCTCACCGTGCCCTCATCAGGAAAACTGAGGAACAAGGAGAGAACAGACACCTCATTAACTCAAAGGGTTATGGCTGGAGAAAAGGGGGCATTCTTCCTCAAAGTGCAGTGTAAAGTTGTGACAGAGCAGTGTTGTTTTAACTCTAGGGCTAGGTGCACAGTGGTGTCCTGGAAGTCCTGTTCCTCACCTTGTGAAGAGCTTGATTACACATGAAGTTGTTATACATTTACTTTATTTCTCTGTGCTCGTTTTCAACTGGTTCTTTTAATTCTACACACTTTCTAAAATACATTTCTGACCTGAAAGTTAAATAGAGAATAAAGCATTTCACTTCAAACCACTTTGAAGGCCTTCAATAACATTTGGGTTAAAAAAATATGGGAGAACCTTTAAGTAGTAGGTCATTACTTTACCTCAGATTAATGTCTACCTCCGTAAAGGGCGAAAGGTTAGCTTAGTGGCTAATACAAGTTTTCAGAGCCGTTTTATACTTGCATTCTGAGGTGGAAAACCAGCCTAAACACCGTGTGTTCAGACACAGCGGCTAATGTGAGATTTTACCCTCTCTGAGGTTAAAATGGAGGAGTTTTAGGAGCAGCTAGAGTATCGCAACGACATTTATAACACAACGAGTCTCACACTTGTAAACACTGCCTGTATTTA
>NC_089809.1:42986309-43008809 GCF_029633855.1 Hoplias malabaricus
ATTTAAGAGATATTTCCAAACGGATACATCTAACAGCACTTGGTAGAGAGAGTAGTCATTTTCCTAAACACACTTTGACATAAGTAACTATAAATTAGGCCATATATTAATAATATATATTTTTAATTAATAATATTGAGGACAGCACGGTGGTGTGTTCTCCCTGTGTCTGCGTGGGTTTCCTCCGGGTGACTGTCTGTGAGGAGTGTGGTGTGTTCTCTCTGTGTCTGCGTGGGTTTCCTACGGGTGACTGTCTGTGAGGAGTGTGGTGTGTTCTCTCTGTGTCTGTGTGGGTTTCCTCCGGGTGACTGTCTGTGAGGAGTGTGGTGTGTTCTCCCTGTGTCTGCGTGGGTTTCCTCCGGGTGACTGTCTGTGAGGAGTGTGGTGTGTTTCCCTGTGTCTACGTGTGTTTCCTCCGGGTGACTGTCTGTGAGGAGTGTGGTGTGTTCTCCCTGTGTCTACGTGGGTTTCCTCTGGGTGACTGTCTGTGAGGAGTGTGGTGTGTTCTCCCTGTGTCTACGTGGGTTTCCTCTGGGTGACTGTCTGTGAGGAGTGTGGTGTGTTCTCCCTGTGTCTGTGTGGGTTTCCTCTGGGCGCTCCTCTGTCCTCCCACGCTCCAAAAACACAGTATCAATAGGTGTGAGTGTGTGTCGCCCTGTAAGTACTGGCGCCCCCTCCAGGGTGTGTTCCTGCCTTGGACACACTGCCGCCCTGAACTGGATAAGGACTACAGACAATTAATGAATGATAATAATATTGACAGAACACGTTTCTGCTGAAACTTTGCTTATTGTAGTCCACTTGATTTATCATATTCTCATTGTTGTCCCCCTCACACTACATTTAAACAATACAAACCCCATAACAATAGCAAACACAAAAGATTACAATAATTATATTTAATTATCACCTTATTATTTAAGAATAATTAAAGTGAGCTACATGTTTTCATTTCCTCCTCACAACTATTCCACAGCTTTACCCCTTACACAAATGTAAAATCAGACGTACATCTGTCTGTGTCGTGGTTGGCCTTTGTCCTGTAGCCACGCCCCACACCTGTGAGCTTTTAGGGATCACGTGACCTACCTCACAGGTGTCTCTTGTCACATTAGCCCTGATAATCCCTGTGTACGTATCCCCTGGTGCGAGCCTTTTTTATGGGTATTGTTTACTGTGTATGTGTAACGGTGGTCTCATTGTATCCGCTGTCTCTCCTTCTTTTGTGTGAGTTATTCCTTCACACTCAGGTCTAATAAACTTCTCACGTGAGGTGTGAACATCTGCCTTCAAGAGGAATCCGTCGTCTACTCACTCCAGAGTTTGATGTTGTAGGCCGTGTGCTGCGACTGCAGGCTGCTGGAGAGCTCGCTCTGCTAAAGTGCCCCTCTAATCAGGAGCCCCCGCAGCTGGCAGGTGTACAGTAAATGTTTACCCCGTTCCCTGTTGGTAAACTTTGAGATAATCCTGAGACAGCTGGGGAACCGTCCTCTGAACGAGGCTTTAACTTGTATTGCACTGCCCCCTAGTGGCCACGAAGCGACCTCATGACTACAATCCTGTGCAAACGAGCCCCAGGTCAATTCAGCCGCCCTCTACAGAGAGCGTAGTGACGAATAGAACGGAACAAACAAAGCACAGACAGTGTCTGCAGAAGATAGAGCACTGACCTCGGTGCTGTCCACTAATGTGTTTGTTTACATTAGCATTCACTTCACCCGTATTTTAGCAGCTCACTGTGTGGTGCTCTGGTTTTCTTGTTGTGGGTGGGTGGGTGTTACAGCTCTGAACCGTCCCACCTTCTCTCTGCTCACGGTGCGACCCAGCGCAGGTGTCTGTCAGCTGATGTGACAGATGTGGGCAGTGTGCATTCCCCTCCCTCAACCCTAGTCCCCACAATGTGTATAAACAGGTATTGATGCCCACAGTGTGATATATTCCTAGTACACACACACGCTCTTGGGGAACACTGTACTGTAGGCCACTGTTAATACATCTCCATTCACCTTGAAGAACCCACATTAACATTTATAAAGCTGCTCATCCTCACCTCTTCGGAGAGTGACACTTGCCGCTTGAGAACCTTTACAGATGTTGATGCAGGTGTGTGAGGGTCGTCATACCAAAGATGACCTACAGTGAAGTGCTTCCACCTCCTGATCCTGCAGCAGGGTACTTACCGCGTACAGAAAAAACCAGTAAGAGGACGCAACCTGCGTGAGACGACTTACCTGCTTGATGGGAATGGCCCTCCCACTGCCTATGCTGTCTGTTTTACAGTCTGTGCTCTTTGCCTGCTCACTGGCTTTCCGCGACTGTAAAGAAACAAGACAACGAATCGGTCAGTGGAACAAACACACAGACACACAGGGGGTGGGGGGTGAACGGGAAGAGGTGTGTGTGTGTGTGTGTGTGTGTGAGTGGTGATGTGGTTTGTGTGTGTGTGCTGCGGTGTGAGGGGTGGAGGGTAAGAGCCCGGAGAGGGAAGCACAAGCCGAACAGCGCGACAGACAGCAGTACACTGAGCGTGCAGTATATACACACAAGCTAAACAACGACAGACCGGGACACGAACACACACACACACACAGATCAGACCAGTGTACAAACACCAAGAGTCATGACTCCGTCTTTAGACGACCTCCAGCATGAGGCTTTACCAACCACAGTGCCATTAGTCACAACCGCATTCAAAGCAACCAGAGGCATTGTCAAAGGCAAACAATGGGAGGAAGAAGACAAGTTAATTCAAAGGGAAACAAGAACGGGTTAAGAACTCTACTCCCGTCGTCTCCCTGTTGGCAGAAAGGCGGCAGAAGTTAGGGTTAGACATTTATCGAGGTCAGACAATCCACAAAGCAAGATCAACATTTCATCGCATCGTCGTCCGCAGCGTGAGGTCGCGGCTGAAAGGAAAAGCAGCTTCAATTATTCATCGATCACAAATCAGGAAAAAGAAACCCCCAAAAACAAACAAAGGAAATAAAGAAAAGTAAAAACAAATGTAAAAGAAGGAAAGAAAACAAAGACATAATGGAGACGCACACGAACACGGTGGCGTCCACCGTACGGATAAGAGATCGACAGCGGCAATGACTTTAAACACACACACTCCTGTGGATTTCGTTTTCAACATTTTATTTCTCTTTTTATTTATATATGTATATATATTTATATTTTTATATATATATACATACATACATACACAGACACCATACAAATCAAGTCACAGGTTCACTTGGAAAGAATCAGCAGGCCGAGCCACACATTGCAGTTCCGACGAAGGAACGGAGGACAACAGAGGCGCTGTTTTTTTTAGAGAATCTCAGATACCTACAGAATATACTTCCTATTGAATACCATGGTTAAAAACTTCATTACAAGATCAATGGCAGTCTGTTTGTGTCCATTATTTCCATGGTCATTAAAAATGACACGGTAACAGTTTGTCCTTCCACAGCTTCGTGAGCAAACGTTTAATAAATGAACTCAAATAAAAAAAACAAATCAAATAAAAACCAAAGCACAGTCGAACCGTGGAACAGAGACACTACATTCAAACACGTCAGTGCAATCCAGGACTTCCACGCGCTCGTGTTTCAGAGCCGTACCAGTGATTCCCTCCTACGCTTCTCTAGGTTTATGAAGGCCTTCATAAGGAGCTTCACGCCCCTCCCCGGGAGCACGCGCCAAGGCGGAGACAGGCCCCAGCAGCGGGGTCAACAAAGCTCAGCGGCTTTATAAAATGCAGGTAACGACGTGTCGGAGCGGTCAAAGCTGGCACATCATCGGACCTGACCGAGCGAGCTATGCGACCCTGGTGGAGGCACAAAATCATGCGGAATTCTGCTGCTATGCCGCTTCAGAGCGCCACACGTGCGAGTACGAGGCGTCTCACAAAGCCGCGGCCTCGTTAACCCGGGCGCTGCGGGGCCTGCGCTCACCGGCGGCCTGCGCTCGTGGCTCTCGGAGAGGAGCGTGAAGCGTTTGTCTGAGCTAAGGTTCACGATCATATTGTTCCTGACGAAACACAACAGGGTCAAAAAACAGACGAAGAGAAAGAGAGCAGAGAGAGAGAGAGAGAGAGAGAGAGAGAAGGAAAGAAAAGGAAAGGGAACGGAACAAACACAGAGTGTCTTGGCATGTCTTTAGGGTCCTCGCTTTTGGCAAAAAAAGGCAGTGCGATGTCACGTCAGAGTTCAGTCCTCAAAGGTGGGTGGTGAAAAGAGTCCGATGGAGGCTTTAAGGGTGGGGGGGGGGGGGGGTTAGGGGAGATCAAAAGGAGAGAAAAATGAGGGCGTTGATGGCTGTAGTCCAAAGCTGAGGGTTGAGCTTTAAGGGGAGAACCTCAAACAGTCCAACGACACCACTCCAGTTCCGAGGAATGTCAGTTCGGGCATTGTTTGTGTTTTTTTTTTTGTTTGTTTGTTTTGTTTGACATCCTCAGCCGTATCCTTAAGCAAGAGCTTGGCCCGTACCATGTCCACAAAAGCAATGGTGCCTCACACATGGAGCTAGGGGGAGTGTTTTGGGGAGGTGGGGTACTAAGGGTAAAGCAGCATGGTTAACGTGGTGTGTATGTGATTGTGATTGTGTGTTAGACTTGGAGAGCCCCCCCCACCCCATCCCTCCATCCCATGCTCAAGGGTCTCCGCTGCAGTCATGCTGCCAAAGGGCTCGTCTAATTCAGAAGCAGCTTGAGAGCCCTTTTAGTTGGAGAAGTGTTGGAAACAGACGAAATCTGCAAATATCGACAGAAACAGTTCAACACTTTGGTGATGGGACACAGACTGTGCTGTTTTTTTTTTTTTCTTAAGGACCGCATGAAGGGGAGCAGGGGACGGGGAGGCAGTGAGATGAGAGGATGAGACAGAGGGAGCTGGCTTCAGGGGTGAGGTGATGAAAGATGAAGAGGAATAAACAAAGAAGCTGAAGGAATGGGATTTCACACAGATCACCGCTCACGAGACCGCGGCGGGGGGTCAGACGACAGCGTGTTGTACCAATGAGGAACGTATTGTTGGGGTTCCTTAAGTACCATGGAAGCACTGTGTGACTATTGGTTTCCTGTCCTCTGTTGACATCTAGTGGTGAAACATGCACACACACACACACACACACACACACACACACACACACACACACACACACACACACACACACACACACACTCAATCTTCTCTCTGTGAATTATGGGGACATTCCACAGACTTCCTTTCATTTTGTGGAGACTTACCATTAACTCTCTACTACATTAACCCTAACCCTTAAACGGTAATGGTTACATTGTGGGGACCAGCTGGTGGTCCCCACAAGGAAGACAAGTCCCCACAATGTGAGTGTGTAAACAGGTATTGGTCCCCACAATGTGATTATATTCCTGTTACACACACACACGTGCACACACACACACACACACACATACACACACACACACACACACACACACAGGTGACAAATAGAACTGGCCTGGTGTGAAATGGAGGAGTAACAGGAATGCATCTCTTCTCTGAACCAGTGTATTGCCCTTTTAAGCCTGTGATTATTTACATGGGCAGAAGCATCTAACAGAGAGTACGAGGCCTTTTACATCACACCTCAAAACCAACGCTAAAACCTCACGCTAACAGGGTTCAGGGATGCATCCGCAGGCCGGTGTTCAGTCGTAAGAAACACATGCCGTAGCCTGCCCCTGTTTAGCAGTTCGTGCCACTTTCAAAGCTAAAACAGCGCCACCTAGAGGACCGTGTGACAATGTGACGCATGAGTAGCAACTAACTGATGCATAATTACACACTGTCTGCTCTCGCTTTTGTTGTTGTTTAAACAAGAAAAGACTAAATTCGCTTGTTTACAAGTTTGATAACGAATGATAACGTACACTATCCTGCTTAGGCGCTCTTCATTAATCGGTAATCGTTAATACAAAAAGTACTCTAAGAGACTGTAAGGCCACTCTTTAAGTGCAGCTGTGAAAGAACAGCCAAACAAAAGACTTTGTAAAATTCAAACGAAAAGAATGAAAAGGAAAACCAAAGCCGTGCAGAGGAATGGATGGGCAGGGAGTGAGAGGGAAAGTCTGCCATCCCCCTTTAAAGCCCACAGCCGAAAGCCATGAGGTGGCGAAGCGTCTCCGGGCGACGTCCGGTTCCGGGTGGACACTGAGGACGGAGGTGTTCTGTGAAGATGGCTGGTGAGTGGACCGTCTCCCCTGGGTGGTGTTCTCACGTGTGTGAGGGTTATGTCTTCTCCGGTGGTCTTGTGTCGATGGACTCTCTTTCAGTTTTGAGTTTGGAGACCTCTCTATTCCTGTCGTTCTCTCTCTCTCTCTGAGCCCCATCCTCCTCCTCCTCCTCCTCCTCCTCCTCCTCCTTCTGCTCCACCCCTCCCTCCCTCCCCTGTCCGGCGGCGGGTCTTCAGAAGGTCATGAGTTGGAACTCCCGCTCGCTCGGCCAATCCGGCACCCAGACGGGGTAAGTGGCGTGCTTCTGCTCCGTCACGCGCAGCGGCAGCGGCTGGTGACCCGGGTGGTGGGGGTTAGACACTACCTATCAGGGAGGGAGGGAGAAACAGGACAAGGGGAGCTAGCACAACAGCCGCCACTGCTGCCAATCATCCTCCAGGGGGGGGGGCCCTTCTGATTGGAGAGGGAGGGGCAGGAGGGAGGGGGAGGACGGGGCTTAACCTGACCATGCAGAGTCTGATAGAGTAAGAGAGACTCGCAGCTGTTGGCTGAACGGGCCGGGGTTTGGTGGTCTTGTCTGGTTAGGCTGGAGGATGAGGGGGGTGGAGGATAGTGGTGGTGGTGCTAGTACAGTATGTGTAGCTCTGCCCCTGTCACTCACTCCGGTGGGAAGCTTCGCTAGGCGAACGTCTGTTAAAGTGAGAAGAGAAGGGAGGGGAGGGGCTTGGGGTTTGTTGAGTTGACGCAGTGACATGAAGGGAGGGCAAAATTGAAAGATGTACTCAGGCTCTCTCAGAAAAGAGGAGCCGGGAGGAGGGAGAAGGGAGAGGGGAGAGGGAGAGCAACATGCAACATTTCACTTCAGAGAGACTGAAAAACAGAAGCTAGGTAGGGTTTACTCCCTTAGCGTAAAGCTTAGAAATTTACGTAGGAAAAGAAAATAAGGAACGTAAGCTCCGGGGACAGGAAAAGGAGGAAGGAATTAAAGCATTTCGTGATGCGACACTTAAACATTCGCCTTCTCCCTCGGTTCACATCCTCAGCTCTAGCCTGTCCTTACTCATCCTGATGGAGGCGCTGTGGAAAGCTTGCTTGCTGTGTGCTTTTGCGGGTGGGTGGGTAGAGGAGGGCTTTGGTAAGACTGAGGTCAGCTGCTCCCTCAGGTGGTCGGAAGCTGATATAGCGCTGCCTGGACAGAGGAGTGTGCTCTAACTGCAGATCTAGAGACAGCGTTTCTGCCCTCAGCGGCTGCTCAGAGAGCGACTGTGGAGCTGTGTAAAGGCCTGCAGTTAAGAGCATTCTCTCCGTCTCTCTCTGTCTCCCTCTCTCTCTCTCTTGCTCTCTCTCCCTCTCTCAGTAGTGCGAATGCGTGGTGCTCTGCATCAGCTGCCGCATACTTACTGTGAAGATGTTGGAGCGGCGCTTGGACTGCTTGCGGATGGGTGTAGGCGTGTTGGAGGCGGCGATGGTCTCGATGCGCATCTCCCGCTGACTTATGCTGGGAGTGGAGGGCACGGAGGAGGAATAGTCACTGAATGCACCCCCTCCGTTGGCAGCCTGGAGGAACAAAGAGGTGGAGAGAGAGAGAGAAAGAGACAGAGAGAGAGAGAGAGAGAGAGAGAGAGAGAAAGAAACAACAATGCATGAGACAAAGAAAGAGAGGCAGTAGAGAGAGACGGATGGATGGAGAAAGAGGGAGAGAAAGAGAAAGGCAGATAGAGACAGACAAAGAAAGAGAAAGCAGAAAAAGAGGCAAAGAGTTAAAGAAAAAGAGAGAAAAAGATTAAGAGAAAAAGAAAAAAGAGAGAGAGAGAGATTGTTCAGGATTGATTTAATCATCTTACACATCTGTTCCCCTGTGAGGAGTGTGGTGTGTTCTCCCTGTGTCTGCGTGGGTTTCCTCCGGGTGACTGTCTGTGAGGAGTGTGGTGTGTTCTCCCTGTGTCTGCGTGGGTTTCCTCCGGGTGACTGTCTGTGAGGAGTGTGGTGTGTTCTCCCTGTGTCTGTGTGGGTTTCGTCCAGGTGACTGTCTGTGAGGAGTGTGGTGTGTTCTTCCTGTGTCTGCGTGGGTTTTCTCCCACGCTCCAAAAACACACGTTGGTAGGTGGATTAGAGACTCAAAAGTATCAGTAGGTGTGAGTGTGTGAGTGAATTTGTGAGTGTGTGTCGCACTGTGAAGGACTGGCGCCCCCTCCAGGGTGTGTTCCCGCTGCTCCGGACCTACTGCCGCCCTGAACTGGATAAGGGCTACAGACAATGAATGAATGTACCTTTTATGTTTATCAGGTGTAGTTCATTTATACTCAATCAAAGATTCACTGATGGTTCCACATGGAAGATTTGTAGAGGGGTGCTAATTAGTGCAACACCGGGTTTGTTTAGAAGAGGGAGATAGAGGAGTGTGAGTGTTTGAGTGAGTGTAATCATTTTTAATCATGTTTCAGTAATAAATTCAGACGCTGAATGACTTGAGATTTATTTACACGTGTTTTATATAAGGGCTACTGCACTGTGGTTGTTGATAGTATTTGTCTGTCATTTAACATGCTGTATGTGTGTGTGTGTGTGTGTGTGTGTGTGTGTGTTTGTATGTGTGTTGTTTACATCACTATCTGTGTGAATGCACTGAGCATTGCTGATATTTTACATTCGTTTTTACCCAAAACTTGTAATAAAAAAAAAAATGAAATCTGTCATAGTGATGTAGAACTTTAATCCCAGAGACTGTTCTCTGCAGAAACTGAGAAAAACATCCACACAAAAGACGTAGTTTTGTAATTATCAGTGCATATGCGCAAGAAAATGAAGGTGTTAAGCTATCAGATGTAATATCAGCTAAATTTCCAGTATTGGACTGATATAAACAAAAAAATCAATCTAATATCGGCAAATAACATATTGATATAATGTAAATCACTATTTTGAACCCTTAGCACAGGAGCAGAATTAATGTGGAGGGTGGGAGGGGGCTTTAGAGTAATTTCAAGCAATGTAGCAATACATTATCATCCCCACTCCCAACCTCCACTCAGTTAAAGATGATCCTGTTGTGTTCACAGCTGCTGGAGCGTAGGGTTATAATGTTTTGGCAGGTTTTAATAAAGCGAGACAGCAGAGGTGATGTAAGGGGTCCTTGCTTGAAATGTTTAGGGGGAGATGAGCCAATCAGTGTAAGCATACAGCCCCATTCACACATGCACCCCCAGTAAAGGCTCCGGGAACATGTGAGAATGGAGCCACTAATGTTCCGGAGTATCTCCTGCACGCACTGCAGAGGCACAGTTCCATGCCTCAAATCTCCCTCTGTGCGCTGCATGTGTGTAAGGAGAACTACAGGACATCTTTGGACCTGATACTGTGTGAAAGAGGCTTACGTCTTGCCTCATTCACTGAGGCACTGTCGAGATGACCGCTGAGTGGACAGACTAGTACATGGCTGTTCCATCTAGCCTCCAGGGTCAGAAGATGTTAGGCTCACCTGGTTGATGTGTACGGAGGGGATGGCCGCAGCAGGGACAGACGAGTGGCTCGGGGAGTTGGGCAGGGACTTGCAAGGCCCGATGGCCAGCTGTTGCTTCTTCCTCAGTGCCACCACCTTCTGAGCGACTGCAGACACACAGCAGGGGAAGGCGTCGTTACACACACACACACACGCATTAACTCCAACATTTAAAGCTCCACTACAGAAGATCTACATGTCTCTCAAGTTCTTTACGGTTCTTTAGGGCTGAGTGGTATGATGGTAATACACTGTCGCCTCCTGTTCTACATCAAACTATTAAACTAGTGACAACAGAAATGCCTCACCTGCTTCACTGGTCCACATTCTGATGTCACATGGTGATAGTAAGAGTGGAAAACCCAACTCTGACAGCTACAACAAGCCTATTAAACCTCACTCTGTGAGTCGCCATATTGCGATTCCACTCCACACAGCAGCATCACCCTTCACGGCCCTAAGAGGATCGCCTGTGATTATAAACGTGTTCTATATGGTTTTACAGCAACAGACTCCTTTGCGTAAGCTCACGTTTGGCTAGAACTCCCTGTAACACCTGGAAAAACAGGCCCTGGATAAGTTCTAGGAACTGTTCGACTATGAAAAAAAGCATCCACCAGAGGGTACCCTAACCTCACAGATCACATTCTTTAAGCAGACTTTGCAACCTATAATGTAACACGCACAACACAAAGCCATGTCAAGCTCCAGACCTGAAGAGGCTAATCCTCCGGCACGATCGCCCTAATTAACCATCATTACCTATTAGAGAGGGAAAAACAGCCACACTGGAAGCTCAGCGAACCTGTGGCTTCCTCTGGACGGGCTGGTGAGGGGCTCTGTGTTATATGCAGTTATGTAAATGCCACCTTAAAACTAGGAGCCCCATGACGCTACCCTCATTACGTGAGTGGTTTGCTGGAAGCTCATTTATCACACAGACAGAGCGGCCTGTCGCCTCCCTCAGAATTACGCCCGAACTACATAAGTATCAGGGGGACGCATGGGAGAAAGCAGGGGACAGAAAAGGGACAGAGACAAGACGAGGACGAGGAGGAAGACAAATTACTGCTAAAACATGGTGTACAGCTGAGACAAATGCACTACTTTTGCGTCACCATCTCGTAGAGGAATAGGAATCAGAGGGTGGGGGGAATCAGAAGGGAACGGGAGGGAGGGAACGAGGAAGAATAAAATGGGGGTGCGCTGAGCGGAGACTGCCGTCTGAACGCTCGGGAGTGTCGAAGAGATAACAAAACACACCTTTTAATTATTTCAAGCACAGCCTGAGGAAGCAATTAAGCAGCGGGCTTTGCCACCTCTGCAATAAACAGCGCATGGAGAGGAAGCCACCGCGACAAGATTGGACAGCTCCGAGTGAAACGCACTGCGGCGATGCGCAGCAATAAAAACTTTGGTTGTTTTTACACCCGGCTAATATAAAGACAGGCCCGTGGGCATTAAGCAATAGACAGCGAGGATCAGCCCTTTCCTGGCCATTACATCAAATTACGAGGGATACGAGAGGTGAAACTGATCCCAAATCTGTGCCTAGCAGGTGCCAGAGCTTTGATGGTGGAGAAGTGTATTATTAATACTATTATTATTAATATTACTATACACTATGCCATTTAGATTATGCGTTCACTCAAAGCAGCTTTGAGAGACTCCAGGGGATTGATGTGAATTGATGACTGTAGTTACAGGGCCGCTGGAGAGGCTTCAGGGGTGGTCCATGTGCTCTGGGGCAATTGCAGGGTAATGCCTAGGCTCTACAGGTCCTACAGGTTCTACTCCCACCCAAAGCTAAAGATATGGTATATGCAATGGTTTAGTTCCTCCATGGCCTGCTCAGGACAGCCACCTGGAGTCTAGACAATGCAGCATACATCTGCTTCTACACAGCTGTAGCATAAAACTGCTAAAAAGTAAACTAGCCTTCTGAATAACGATGCACTACGTAGTGAGTAATGCAGGGAATAGTAACTGGCGGAGCTCGGGGCTAGGAATGAGAGTATAGTGTTTATGGTTCGACAACAAAAGCCAGAATACGAGTCTAACACAGCAAACTGAGCACCCAAATCAGACCCTACTGTAGAGAAGGAAACCTGATGCTGAATGGGCTGATATTCTAGAACTGAGCTCTGTAAACCTAGGCCTTCTGCAGTACGTTTCGGATGGAAATAATACTCACAGGACATTGCTGTCCAAAAGGCTTCAAATGTGACAATGCAGACAAGTGAAAACACAACATGGACCACTGCTCGTCCAACATCTCCCATGAAATCTAAGAACGGTTTTTCGTCCTAGTAACAACTTCTACTTTCCTAAGAAGAGTTTAAACAGAGTTTCTGTTCATTTGCTTTAAGTATCAAGAAACAAATAGCACTAACCACCAGATCGCCAGTGTGTGGGCGGATTGAGTGTAGATTCTAAACCACCCTTGGGTTTCTAGAAAGGCGACATATGAGTGTAACAATAAAAAATAAATCATCCAGGCTTTCTGTTCTCATCAACACTGATTTGACACAAAACTATGTACATTTCCCACTTCCTAAACCCCAGTCAGAGTGTGTTCAGTATTCCCCAGGTTTCCACTGACCTCTGTGCATGGTGGATCCTGTAGTGTTTTATCTCCTGGACTATGTGAGTGACCAAAGTCTCTCTAGGAATGTGTAGGGCGATGTACATCAATCTCCAAAGTGGTTATTTCATGCATTAAACGTAAATCAACCTCTTTTTGCGCTCTCTGGGTGGAGCATCCGAATTTGAGAAGAGGTTGCGAATGGTTCACAACCCAAATATCCCAAACAAGAACAAATCTGGGATCAGAAACTGACCAAAAATAAAGGGCTCGAGGAGAGATTTCCCAGAGAGAGCTACAACACAGAGGTTTCTAATTAACAGCCACTGAGCACAAGCTCTGTTTATAAGCTCACTACGTCTGGAGGAGAGTAAAATTCACCAGTGACCGCAGATTGAAATTAATTTCTATTCCCTCCCAATACTCTAGACACCAAGTCATCTCACCGTCCTGGAAGACTCTCTCCACGTTGAGGCCGTAGGTGGAGCAGGTCTCGTAGTAGGTGGAGCGCTTCAGGTCGTTGGACAGTTTGCGGGCGCGAGCGTCATCGATAACCCGCGGGTTGGTGGCGCTGATTGCATCTTGGGTGAAAAAAACAGACAACTCATAAAAAACACTGTTAAAAGAGCTATTAGTCATTTTCTCATGTGATCCATTTTATGAAACAGCTATTACACTGACACCTAGTGGCCTGGATGTGGCAGACCTGGGACCTTCAAGCAGTAAAAACTAATCTGATAATGATTTTGTCATTTCACTAATTCATTAATGGTCTTGTGTGCTCATTTTCAATTAAAATACAATAATTTTACTTATTATTATTATTTTTTTAAATTAATTTCTCATTTCTCCACAGTGGAACATAGTTCTGTTTCTTAATGAAGCGTCTGTGACCCGCTTTGGTCCAAACCACACGAGCCCCACAGCAGTGTTCTCCCCCTGTGTAAACAGCCCCTGTTCAGAACGCCCGCTTTCAGCATCTGTTCCTTTAAATGATAATGAGCCGCTCGCTGTTCACCCCGACCCCGAGCGCACAGCAGTGAGGAGCGAGGAGCAGAAGCTCTGGTTTTTAGCCGTTTTCACTCTGTTCTCTTTCTTCTCCGTTTTTACTCAGTGCTCGTTGTGTCTGTTTTGCTGCGTTTAACCTTGTTCTCACATAAACGTGGGTCCAGAGCTGTGATTGGACACACTCAGATGAGGGGGCGGGGCAACCCTGAAGTGCATGGTGCCTATGTAGTGACTCGTTTTATCCCATGTTTTCTGACTTAGGTAGGTCACAAAACTGAGTGGGTTGTATCATTTCACAGAGAGTTTCTTCTAATAAGAGTAAACCTTGCCCACTCTGCTTTACCGAGGTCCAAGATGCCTCTTGGCACCAGTAATCGCCAGCTCTCATTAAAGAGGGTAAGAATAAACTTAAAATAGCCCTGGAGAGATCTTTGGAAAACTGAAAGAATGTCACCAAAGAAGATACATCTATTTGGATAAAGACAAAGAGTGGACACACTGTAATTTAATATTTAGGTTTGTTTGAATTTTACTAATTCATTTAATCGTTTCAAATTAATCCTTTTAAATTAATGAAGGGCAGACTGTTGTTTTCTTGTAAAAGAACGCACTGTATTATTAGAATAATAAGAGAAAATTGCTGTACTTGTATTTACGTAATAAAACCTAATGTCCAAGTGTGGGACAAAGGCCGGGGACACTGCTCTGCAGCGGCGGAAGAGTCACGGCGGATGTGTGTAAAACTAATAAAAGAAGACGCTGTTTAGAGGCAGCTGTTTGTCGAACAGAAATGAGAGGCTACAGTGTTTCAAGTGTTTTAATGAAAGTGACTCACCCTGCGTCCCCACCAACACCATGGGCACCTCTGCTGTGTTCCTGTAGCTGGACAGCCGCAGGAAGTAATTATAGACCGTCTGGAAACTGATCTCATCCTCCAAGCTGAAGACAAACACCACAGCGTCCACCCAGGCAGCAAACTGGACAACAAAAAGCAGCAAAGAGAGACGTCACGTCTCCGCGGATAAACATGCTTTCAATCCTCGTCCAGTTCAGTCACTCCCAATTCTCCCGCCCTGGACATCTCCATCCAGCACCGTCAATCTGAGCACTCGCTTCTTTAGGCCGGGAGAGGCCTGCTGTCACTTTGTATTTAAGCGAATAGGCAGCAGTTAGTTTGGGGTGGAAAATACTCACGACACAGTGGTAAATACAAGACGTTTGAGAGTGTGTAGACATGTAAAACACAACATGGACACCTGCTCGTCCGGCATCACCTCTGAAACCAAGGGGGAGTTTGTTTCTGAGTGATTCTGTTCGTTTTCTCAGCTTATCTTGTTG
The DNA here is from genome assembly GCF_029633855.1 of Hoplias malabaricus. Taxonomy (NCBI): domain Eukaryota; kingdom Metazoa; phylum Chordata; class Actinopteri; order Characiformes; family Erythrinidae; genus Hoplias; species Hoplias malabaricus. The sequence continues at coordinate 43,000,923 of NC_089809.1, forward strand.
TGATAAAACAAACTCCAGGCTTTAAAGATGGTTCTCTCTTCTCTTGAACACTGATTTGACTGACTTGGTCCTACACTGCAGTTCAGTGAGAGGACTAAAGAACTTTCCTATGACCTGTCATCTACTCCCCAAACTAGACATTGATTGGTTTGTAGAGGGCACTGTATCTGAACGAACAGATTGATTTCTACTACTTGCTGTATTCTACTACTACATAACTGTGGCTCAGGGTTTATCTTAAGTATGTCATATACATTGCTTACATTTGCAATGCTTACCCTACTTATTTACCAGTTCTTTATTCACATTTTCAGTTCCTGCTTTAATGCCTGAACTCATGGTGCTGGGGTAGGTTTCCCAAATCACACCGGCACCTTACTTTCTACGCTACTGAGTTTCTTTTCTGATAATGATAATGATGCGTGATTTTCTATACCCTATGTCAGGGGGCACGAATAAGCGGAGCCTGCTACCAGTTCGGATCCAGACGCTGTCCGATCTGGACCTGGACCTGTAGCTGATAAACTATTCAGAGCTGTTTAATTGTGAACAGAGTGTGTGTTTGAAGTGGTGTGACTCTTCTAGTCGTTACGGTGCAGGTTTAGCGCTCCAGGAAACTCACAGACCAATCACATGTGTTTCTGCAGATCACACGTGAGGCTCCTCAGCCAATCAGGGCAGGGTCCAGACGCCGCTGTCCTGGGGTCAGTAAAAACAGCCCGAGGGACGAGATCAAAGCTCTTTTGGGACACTTTCGGGACGATGGTGTTGTGTGAGTTACAACCAGAAACTTTAATGAGAAGAGGATGATTACCACTTGAATTTCATATAATGCTGAATATGGATAAAGTCCCGCCCTCCAGCAATAAGAGCCAATCAGATCGCTGGATGTGGAAAAGCAGTAAAATCAACTACAACTACAAAATCATTATGGACTTTATTTAAAATATGCATTTTTAAAAATGTTTTCAAAATCATTGTTTTATTTGTAAATTTCACTTGAAGGAGAAAAGGAAAAAGGGGTTCTTTTATTTTTCGGGAACAACTCTGAACTGTAAAACACACAGAACCACTGAGAAATGTAATAAAATGATGTTCACTGTTCCCTGATGACACAGTTTTCACTGAAGTTCCCATGGTATTATTGTAGTAACGAATTAACAACTGAATTAAAATGTTTTACAAGTTTATTTGGTGTGAAGGCAGTGTGTAAATCACCTTGTCACATCCATGTCTCTTGTCTACATTGCCTATGATTGGTCGAATGCCCAAACCCTTCACAAACCACACCTTGGTTCAGTTTGATCCGGACCGAGACCATTCCTTTTGGGCTGACCAAATTCTGTCGCACTGTGGTCTGAGGCAAATGATATTTTTATTTAATCCATTACTATTATAAATCAAGAAGTCAATTACAACAGTTTGAATCATACTTTGATGAAACAGGCTGCGATTCTTCAGTCGCTCCTCAACTCTCCGTTACTCTTTAAACCCAAGAGTGCTGGGTGTTTCTCAGTGAGAAAAGCAGTGAGTGCTCAGGGCTGAAGAGACTGAGGAGAGTCATGTTACTGCAGCCCCTTCTTATTACATGTGGCTTGAGGATTGGCTCCGGTCTCTTTTTCCCAGGTGGAAGCTAAGCAGTAGCCCCCAACGTTCAGTTCCATGTTGGATTAAGAACATACAGCTCTCAGGTAAATTCAGAGCTGATCTGAGGTCCAGTAAGATGTTGGCAGCTCTTCATCCCTCATACTCTAATAATTCCACGTGAACAGAGGATCTCTGCTCGTTTCTTTATGCATTAGGTCGTGTCTTTATCTACTGCATCATCTTTCTGAGTAAATTCAGTGCTAATCTTCCCATTCGTCACCAAAATGGAAGCGCATCTACTCCAAACCATCTCCAACGGTTCCACCAGGAGCAGCACTACTAGGAATGTTTCCATCAGCTTCTCCCTCATGGCTGCACAGGAAACGAGCACAAAGCCAGGAGCCGCCTGGAGCCCCACCGGCCTGTAATTACGACTGTTAAAGGCTGTGCGAACAGGGGCCACACAGAGACTGGCCCCATAGGATGGATACAGCGAGCAAGCGAGAGACATCAATCATGGCATGGTAGGGGCATTCTGCTCGTCTCCAAATGAGTGCGGGGATTGGCGCGAGAGGATCTCCCAGCAGTCATTTGAATGCAATGCATTTTCCGCAGTTTTCAGATGCCCTCGTTTTCGCTGAGAGCATTTAACACTGAGAGCAATTACAAGCCTTTAATGGCATTCCTCCTGATAAAGCCACCTCCAAGGCCTAGCAAATAGCTGCTTTTGACGAAGTTTGTTATTTTGTATTCGCTCTAGGGTTTCACAGCTCACGCAGGGGCAGCATGTCATTTGGCAAATACAAGCTTCTGAATCTAAGAGTAGATGGTGGACTACACTAGCTACATCAGCCTTGTCATTCTTTGCAAAGCAGTAAACAAATGTGGCACTCAATCTTCCATACGCACTTTATTCTGAACAGTGCTGTGGTGGGTCTCAGCCAGGTTTGTGTTACTGTTCTGCCCTGAAATTCAGGGGTGGGTTTCAAAAGATACATAGTGCAGTTACTGAAGTGCTGAGCCTGGAGTAGCAATAACAGAGTCTCTAATCTCCCTACGACAGATTAGTTAAGCCTCGTAATTTTGAAGCTGTGTCTATAAAATAAATAAAGGAGGGTAGAACTGGCCTTATACAGCCGTTCATGTAGGAACCTACTGACGAGGAGTTCAAAGGTTCCTTCAGTAGTTCCAGGAGCAAATAACTCAGGCTCACAGTTGGCGACGGACTGGTAGGTTTCTTGCGTTCTCCAGCAGAATTAAAAACAACACACTTAAATACACACCTAGCTCGCTGTCAGCTGATCTTACTGCTTTGATAGTCATAGTGTTCCAGTCTTGACGTCTTCCTGGGAGGACTGCTGTGAGTCTATGTGCTTTAATAAACTCAGTGGACATTCAGCTAAGCTTCTAAGCTGTTAGGAAGAACATCTTGGTGAACAGCTGGATAAATAGTTCGCTCACGAAGATGGCTCCCAAGCTTTAATTCACCAGTCTCTTCACCTCAGAGAGGAGGCGTGGCTATGGTAGCCTTGTGATTGGTCAGGGTAATAGTGACATAAGCATTACCCACTTTTAGCACTACCCATTCTACACAGAGGGGAGGGCAGCACTGGTCATTTTTTATATTTTGTGTTTTTTATTTAAACGTTGCTGAACGTTTCACATAGCAATCAAATTTTATTAAAAATATATGTCACTAACACAAACAATAATATTGACTGTAAAAAAGACACTAAAACAGTAACACAATATGACAATATATATAATCAGATATTAAAATGACTGTACGACACAGAGCATGTGAATATATTTAAACTGTATTAAGAGTGGCCAAATAATAATAATTTAAAAATATAATAATAATAATCAGGTGATTATTACACTCAGTATTTTGTTGCTGTCAAAGGAAACACCCCCGTCTCCTCGTCTGTGGATGTTTACTTTACTACATCATTTGAACACAGCAGCTGTCCTTCACACCGTGTGAACACTTCATGACGAATGGACCAATAGAAATGCTCCAAAATGACTCTGAATTACATCGACTTACATTGACTTCCACTGAGAATTATAACGTTTTTTTACTTTTCCTGTAAAGTTACTGTTTTGGAGACAACACACAGCACTGTGCACAAGTCTTAGGCACCTAAGGTAATGATATAAATTTAAACTAATGCTTCTCAGAGAGTGTGGGGCTGGTGTAAAGTTATATATAATCACAATAAACTAAAATAATAATAATAACATAAAAGAAATAAGAACGAGAAGATAATTTTTTTCTGTAAAGTAGTTGGTGAGAGTGGGTTTCTCCTTGATTTACATGAGTTTGTTAAACCCACAGCACACATTATTTCAAATCATTATTTATTCACCACTAAAACTAGGCACTGGATGATCACCTCAAATAATACACACTCCACGAGGAGAGACTCGGACAAAGTTAAACACATTCACACACAGAGGATCACACTGGAGGAATGTGACTGGGTTTATTCTAATGTTGGGGGTTATTTGTTGTTTGTAGCTCAGATAAATAGCTTTTTAAATCTCAATCTCTGCGGCCTAGACTTTGGACAGCACTGTATCAGTAGTGATTTAGTAATTGAAGCCTGTCACATATTATATCCCTTACCTGAAGCTCAGGGGGTCCTCCCTCGTCTCTGATCAGCAGGAGATAGCTCTGTCCATCCACCACAATTTCCTTCTTAAAGCGGCCTCCTGTGTCGGAGAGAACAGGCCTTGGTTAAAGTCACAGGAAAAAACAGAAAAGACACTGGATACGAGCAGGACAGTGGAGGAGCCCATCTTTAAAAGGTACCCAGGGCATATTTACACACCTTTATATTTATTAACACACTACAGCAAAAGCATAAGACCAGGACCCATTCAGATTTAGCCTTGTGCTACAGGAGGTGTCCAAAGACAAGACACAAACTGCAAACTTTTAATAATTATTCAATAATCACATCAACATCTGCCACACACACTTACAGCTGTGGAAAATTGCACACACTCACCCAGTCATCACACAAACAGGGAGAGTTTCACACACTCACTCAGTCATAAATTGTTGGAAAAACACAGACGCCTAGAAAAAAAAAACTCGCTACGAGGAGCAGGAACCAGTTTTTAGAATGGCCCCGCCACCTCGTTTGAGTCTGTCCAATCACAGCGCTGGACCCGTGTTTATGTGAGAGCACAAAGACGAGGTTAAACTCAGCAAAACAGACACAACGAGCGCGGAGAAATAAGAGCACTGAGTAAAAACGGAGAAGAAAGAGAACAGAGTGAAAACGGCTAAAAACCAGAGCTTCTGCTCCTCGCTCCTCACTGCTGTGCGCTCGGGGTCGGGGTGAACAGCGAGCGGCTCATTATCATTTAAAGGAACAGGTGCTGAAAGCGGGCGTTCTGAATGAGACAGGAGGAGAACGCTGCTGTGGGGCTCGTGAAACAGAAACAGAACTGTGAATAGGTCCCCTTTTAATATTTAAATGGAACAATATGATCATGTAATATCTTCCAATCTTTAATAAAGCATAAAGGGTGTATGAAGGCAGGTTTCTGAACGCAGACGTCTTTTGTTTGTCTTCTCATAATTGCTATCCTGTACCGTACCAAGCAGAGAACGTCTTAATAACAGCAGATAATTATCATCTCGCCGAGAGGCCAAGTCTCAACATGTCATCAGTGACTGAGGAGAAGGCACGGCTGTAGATTTGGATCTCTAACCCTGAGACAAACTGAAGCAAGACCAAGGCCTCCCTCAAAGCAAGGCATCCCGCTCTGGATCGTTGTCTTCCTTTACAATGTACTGGCACTAAAACCAGGAGGCAGTTCTACACCAGCAGTCTCAGGCCAGTGGTGCACACCGTACACAGAGGAGGAGAGTCAAAATGCCGTATAGACAGCGATGGTTTTTGCTGTTGGTATTTGGTGCCACATAAATAGGATGTGGTATCACTGCCAATATAACACACACACACTACTGCACTATGGCCTGCGAGCACACACTCCCAGAGCAGCACCTGGGGTGCAACTGAAGGTCTGGTGCCTTGTTCATGTTCACCTCAGCCATGGATGTTGAAGGAGGAGACAGTGCTGTTCATTCATTCACCCCGCCCCCAATTGTCCTACCAGTGAAGGGGATCTAACCAGTGACCTTCTCCAACAACAACAGGTCTGCTTCTCTAACCATGAGACCACAGGAGCTAAAGTGTGTGTAACATTAATCCTGTGAATACCTACATACCCGTTTCAGTCTAAAGCTTCGTATTCTGCTCAGTTTAAAGCTGTTTGACATAAAGTTATGTTCCTGCACCCTAAACACAGCCCCTGGATCAGTGAAGCCCACTGTCAACTCTGAGGTTAAATTCAGTGAAAAATGACTAATGTCCAAAGCCTAAAATATAACAATAACTATGTAAATGTATCATAAAATCATCAGAAACCTTCCTAAAACGGCAGACATGGATTAGCCGAACACTCGCTATTACAAACCAAAACGAAGGGCAGCGCACTGCCGCCCCCTAGAGACACACTGCAGCTCTGCAGAGAGATATTACTGTCGAATTAAAGGCTGTCCAGAGCCACTCTGATCAGGTAAAAGGGCCTGCGTTTGTATTTGTGTGTTCTTTGCTGGCGCCGCATTTAAAATCTGCTCTTTCCTGAGTTCAGAAACCACTATTTATGGCAGCCATTGTGCACTACACAGGGTGGAGGGGGATATTTGAGATTCGGCCGTTGTGTTTTGGAGGGGTTGTGGAGTGACCCAAACACAGTGGTCTAGAGGAGTGGCTTTAGAAGGACAACAAAAGTAAGAGCAGTAGTTTTTCCAAAGCAACTATTTCTACAAAAATCACACACTTCTGCGTTAAAGTGCACATGCACCGAACAATGGGTTTCTTTAATATATGCCCTCTTTAATGCAACTTAACACTGAAGGGACCAGTGGGGTCTGGGAGCTCAGAAGGTTCTCCGTGTCCCTGCTTAACCTCTGCTAAATCTGAGTGCTGATGATGCGCTCCAGTGGTTTAGACCACGACACAGCAAAAAAACCCAGCCCTGTATCCCAGCCTGACCCTCTGTTGCTATGGCAACTACTCCAAGTACCCCCCCCCACTGATTGGTGCTCCACCGGCACAGAGGGAAATCCATAGATAATAACAACAACGATGTTAAAGCCACTTGTTAATCAACCCTTTCAAAATTGCTTTAAAGAACACCTAATATATTCAGGGGTGAGCTCAGGCATTAAGCCCTGCGCCACGGGAATGCAGGAATTCAAAATGACTGCTACTCAGAGGAACAAAAATACAAGCTTTAATTCTCCTCAAATATTAAAAGAAGAAGCTGGGCCGTGCAGCTCGGCGATACGTGGCGTGATCTTCAGAAGACTCTGAGAAGGTTAAACCGAGTGCTGGTAAACACTTTCACAGGTCGAACATAAGCCTAGACTCCAGCTCAGTCTGCCTCCCCGCTGAAGACGTGCAAAAATGCCCTTCAAATAATGCGCACAAACAGTACAAAAGGAGCCCAAGTCTCTTAGCACGTCTAAAGCAGAGGTAGAATATGTGGTGGTATTTTATTCACTCTCATGTGTGATGTGTATTAGGAGTGTAGTGATACACTCTGCTCACATCGGTTTTACTCAGGATCCTTTAAAGGGGATCTGGAGCCCACCAACCCACACACTGTGAAACAAGACCACCCAGTCAGTTTTCTGTGTGCTGCCTGAGCCAGAAAATACTGGATAAAACGAGACGTTGTGATTCTGTCAGGTGCAGAGACTTTAGAATGGCCCCGCCCCCTCGTCTGAGTCTGTCCAATCACAGAGCTGGACATGCGTTTATCTGAGTGCACAAAGACGAGGTTAAATGCAGCAAAATAGACAATCCACGCAGAGAAAAACGGAAAAGATGAGAACGGAGAAGAAAGAGAACAGAGTGAAAACGGCTAAAAACCAGAGCTTCTGCTCCTCGCTCCTCACTGCTGTGCGCTCGGGGTCGGGGTGAACAGCGAGCGGCTCATTATCATTTAAAGGAACACACTAAAACCGGATTTTCTAAGCAGGGCTGTTCATCACAGAGCATCACACAGAATCACAACTGTGGATAATGTCACGCAGTCACAACACCTATCAACAGGTGTGGACTGTGAGAGGAAACCTACACAGACACAGGGAGAACACAACAAAGGATCCCAGCCATGGCCCTGGAGCTGTGTGGTAGTGACACCACCTGCAGCACCACCGCGTCACCTTTATCGTTTGGTCTGATTGGAAACTGAGGAAGAGAAGCGTAT
>NC_089809.1:43013809-43111309 GCF_029633855.1 Hoplias malabaricus
TCCACACACACACACTCACACTTTTTATTGTTTCACTGGCTCTCAGTGAGGCAGGAACAGTCCTCTCTTTATTATTGGCTCTCAGTGAGGCAGGAACAGTCCTCTCTTTATTATTGGCTCTCAGTGAGGCAGGAACAGCCCGCTCTTTATTATTGGCTCTCAGTGAGGCAGGAACAGTCCTCTTTTTATTACTGGCTCTCAGTGAGGCAGGAACAGTCCTCTCTTTATTACTGGCTCTCAGTGAGGCAGGAACAGCCCGCTCTTTATTATTGGCTCTCAGTGAGGCAGGAACAGCCCGCTCTTTATTATTGGCTCTCAGTGAGGCAGGAACAGTCCTCTTTTTATTACTGGCTCTCAGTGAGGCAGGAACAGTCCTCTCTTTATTACTGGCTCTCAGTGAGGCAGGAACAGCCCGCTCTTTATTATTGGCTCTCAGTGAGGCAGGAACAGCCCGCTCTTTATTATTGGCTCTCAGTGAGGCAGGAACAGTCCTCTTTTTATTACTGGCTCTCAGTGAGGCAGGAACAGCCCGCTCTTTATTACTGGCTCTCAGTGAGGCAGGAACAGCCCGCTCTTTATTATTGGCTCTCAGTGAGGCAGGAACAGCCCGCTCTTTATTATTGGCTCTCAGTGAGGCAGGAACAGTCCTCTTTTTATTACTGGCTCTCAGTGAGGCAGGAACAGTCCTCTTTTTATTACTGGCTCTCAGTGAGGCAGGAACAGCCCGCTCTTTATTATTGGCTCTCAGTGAGGCAGGAACAGCCCGCTCTTTATTATTGGCTCTCAGTGAGGCAGGAACAGCCCGCTCTGTATTATTGGCTCTCAGTGAGGCAGGAACAGCCCGCTCTTTATTATTGGCTCTCAGTGAGGCAGGAACAGCCCAGTCTTTATTATTGGCGCTCAGTGAGGCAGAAACAGCCCGCTCTTTATTATTGGCTCTCAGCGAGGCAGGAACAGTCCTCTCTTTTTTATTGGCTCTCAGTGAGGCAGGAACAGTCCTCTTTTTATTACTGGCTCTCAGTGAGGCAGGAACAGCCCAGTCTTTATTATTGGCGCTCAGTGAGGCAGAAACAGCCCGCTCTTTATTATTGGCTCTCAGCGAGGCAGGAACAGTCCTCTTTTTATTACTGGCTCTCAGTGAGGCAGGAACAGCCCGCTCTTTATTATTGGCTCTCAGTGAGGCAGGAACAGTCCTCTTTTTATTACTGGCTCTCAGTGAGGCAGGAACAGCCCAGTCTTTATTATTGGCGCTCAGTGAGGCAGAAACAGCCCGCTCTTTATTATTGGCTCTCAGTGAGGCAGGAACAGTCCTCTTTTTATTACTGGCTCTCAGTGAGGCAGGAACAGCCCGCTCTTTATTACTGGCTCTCAGTGAGGCAGGAACAGCCCGCTCTTTATTACTGGCTCTCAGTGAGGCAGGAACAGCCCGCTCTTTATTACTGGCTCTCAGTGAGGCAGGAACAGCCCACTCTTTATTATTGGCTCTCAGTGAGGCAGGAACAGTCCTCTCTTTTTTATTGGCTCTCAGTGAGGCAGGAACAGTCCTCTTTTTATTACTGGCTCTCAGTGAGGCAGGAACAGTCCTCTCTTTATTACTGGCTCTCAGTGAGGCAGGAACAGCCCGCTCTTTATTACTGGCTCTCAGTGAGGCAGGAACAGCCCGCTCTTTATCATTGGCTCTCAGTGAGGCAGGAACAGCCCGCTCTTTATCATTGGCTCTCAGTGAGGCAGGAACAGCCCGCTCTATATTATTGGCTCTCAGTGAGGCAGGAACAGCCCGCTCTTTATTATTGGCTCTTAGAGAGGCAGGAACAGCCCAGTCTTTATTATTGGCGCTCAGTGAGGCAGGAACAGCCTGCTCTTTATTACTGGCTCTCAGTGAGGCAGGAACAGCCCACTCTTTATTATTGGCTCTCAGTGAGGCAGGAACAGCCTGCTCTTTATTATTGGCTCTCAGAGAGGCAGGAACAGCCCGCTCTTTATTATTGGCTCTCAGTGAGGCAGGAACAGCCCGCTCTTTATTACTGGCTCTCAGTGAGGCAGGAACAGCCCGCTCTTTATTATTGGCTCTCAGTGAGGCAGGAACAGTCCTCTCTTTTTTATTGGCTCTCAGTGAGGCAGGAACAGTCCTCTTTTTATTACTGGCTCTCAGTGAGGCAGGAACAGTCCTCTCTTTATTACTGGCTCTCAGTGAGGCAGGAACAGCCCGCTCTTTATTACTGGCTCTCAGTGAGGCAGGAACAGCCCGCTCTTTATTATTGGCTCTCAGTGAGGCAGGAACAGCCCGCTCTTTATTATTGGCTCTCAGTGAGGCAGGAACAGCCCGCTCTTTATTATTGGCTCTCAGTGAGGCAGGAACAGCCCGCTCTTTATTATTGGCTCTCAGTGAGGCAGGAACAGCCCGCTCTTTATTATTGGCTCTTAGAGAGGCAGGAACAGCCCGCTCTTTATTATTGGCTCTCAGTGAGGCAGGAACAGCCTGCTCTTTATTATTGGCTCTCAGTGAGGCAGGAATGCCCACTCTTTATTATTGGCTCTCAGTGAGGCAGGAACAGCCCGCTCTTTATTATTGGCTCTCAGTGAGGCAGGAATGCCCGCTCTTTATTATTGGCTCTCAGTGAGGCAGGAACAGCCCGCTCTTTATTATTGGCTCTCAGTGAGGCAGGAACAGCCCGCTCTTTATTATTGGCTCTCAGTGAGGCAGGAACAGCCCGCTCTTTATTATTGGCTCTCAGTGAGGCAGGAACAGCCCGCTCTTTATTATTGGCTCTCAGTGAGGCAGGAACAGCCCGCTCTTTATTATTGGCTCTCAGTGAGGCAGGAACAGCCCGCTCTTTATTATTGGCGCTCAGTGAGGCAGGAACAGCCCGCTCTTTATTACTGGCTCTCAGTGAGGCAGGAACAGCCCGCTCTTTATTATTGGCTCTCAGAGAGGCAGGAACAGCCCACTCTTTATTATTGGCTCTCAGAGAGGCAGGAACAGCCCGCTCTTTATTATTGGCTCTCAGTGAGGCAGGAACAGCCCGCTCTTTATTATTGGCTCTCAGTGAGGCAGGAACAGCTTGCTCTTTATTATTGGCTCTCAGTGAGGCAGGAACAGCCCGCTCTTTATTATTGGCTCTCAGAGAGGCAGGAACAGCCCGCTCTTTATTATTGGCTCTCAGTGAGGCAGGAACAGCCCGCTCTTTATTATTGGCTCTCAGAGAGGCAGGAACAGCCTGCTCTACTAACTCTAGTTCTTGAACCGGTTCTGTTCAGGTTTCTTAGAACCTTGTATCTATGCTGCAAATCCACCCCCACCTTGCCACTCCTGAACGAGATTTGATGGGAACAAAGGAAATGTCTTTAGCGAGGGATGTTGCAGGTTTGCTTTCTTCCAGTGTTGCTGTGACTGTAATTTTTGGTCATTCCATTTTTCTTTATTTGGAACATAATACTGAACAATATTCAGTTCAATATTAAACTTTACTTTTCTCTGCTGCTCTCCCTGTTCACAGAGCCGCTGTCGGTGTGAACTGGGACAGCGCCAGAGCCGGGTTTACAGCGGGGTCAGATCACAGTGATACATGACACGAATGTGTTAATGATGCAGAGTTCTGTCTGTTAACGTTGGAGTGTTACAGAGTGTGTTTCCAGAGCCGTCTGCTGAGCCTGTGAACAGTGTGAACAGTGGAGAGAAATAAAAGTGACTGTTCCTTGGGTCCTACAGACCACAGCTCCAGAAAACACACACATGCAGCATTTTCATGGTTTTGTTTCCTCACCCTATTCATCTGTGTTTTCAGATCAGAACCTTTTAGCCTCTTTAGCTCGACAGATGCCATCACGGTTTCTGCTTAAGAACTTACTAGTTTTGGTTGCAACTGGCAATTCCCTTTAGCAAACTCAGTTCCAAGGCCTGTATCCACCATCTCTTCCTTTCAGTCCCTTGAGAGTTTTACCTCATGACTCAACCCCTCTTCAGTACCACTGTGTGGTAGAGTGACCACTGGTTTAGAATTAAACTTCACACTGAAACACCAGAAGAAAGCTATAATTAAAAGGTCTAACAAAATGGTTTGGTTCTAATCTGTAAGACAATAACATCTCTCCTGAACGTCCCGATCCCCAGCGCGTGTGAGAGCAGCTTCAAAGCCAGTAATGATTGATGTGCGTGGATTATTTTCAGGCAGCGTCAGCTGTGTAACCTGAAAGTGTCACTCAGTGTCAGTGGCACATCTGTCCTGCTGTGTCTCCACGCTAGCGACTCGGCACGAGCGCCAAGCTCCCTCAGCTTCTCTCGACATTAAACCGTGTTTCATCTGCAAGTCTCGCACGGCACATATTGTCAACTCCTTTTGCCACACTTCAGCACAGCACCATCCAAACTACGCCTTCCCTCAAAGACACTGACACTACAGGAGCAGATTTATTCACAGAAATAACTGTATGAAGTAGAAGTCTGGTTTACTCTTTACAGTAGAGACTGGAACATTTCTGTGAGGAACTGATGGCACTGATGTCCATGAGAACATCGCTGAGATCTGGTGCTGATGCTGGACGATCAGTTCTGGATCACAAACACCATTCCAGGTAGCGTCATCAGCCCGGAAAACAGAGCTCCACTGCTCCGCAGCCCAGTGCTGGAGGGTTATATACTCCACGCGCCAACTCTTGGTATTAATCAGTTCATGTACAGCTGCTTCGGAAAGTACCCATTTGTTTGTTTTCTAAAGAGACTGGGCACATGGTTTGGTGAACAGCTTAATATCCCCAACGCAACGGGGCCAAATTAACCTTAGAGTCTACGGGGTGTCTACAAATTCTGGACGTACATTCCTGTGCAAACTTTTTAGGCAACTAAATTATTATAAATTCTAATAATAACAATGTATATTTTGTAAATATTCATTAACCAGTAAAACTAGGCATTGGAGGATGACCTCAAAAAATACTGGACTTTCACAAACAATAACCTCTTACTGCTCTGATAAATAGGTTCTAAGGCCCTGTGCACATAACCCTCAAGATATATTTGACATCAGAGATTTTCCTCCTTATTTTGAAAATATGGAAACGGCTGCATTACTATTCCAGTCCAGAAGGGGGCCATAGTACCTCTTAAAAAGAGACATCAAAACACCATGATGCAAGAAAGAAACAGAGGTTTAATCCCAAATCACTCCATACTCCCTACATGGCGCACTAAACAAGTCGTGGAAAAATGTAATCTAGATCTGAACAGTGCTGTATATATTTGTATTACAGCATCATTTATATTTATTCATATGTGGGAATCTGGAATCTAGAGCTAATCTAGAGTTGTTCTGGCATTGCATCATGGGATTGCCTACGTGGCAGAGGAAAGGGTTCGATGCCACCTTAAAATTCGGCTAAATTCACGTACATCAGTAGGCAGCATAATGAAGCGTCTAAGAATTGGGACGGCCGACGTGTTGGGATCACACTCACTGTGACTTATAATGCTCTCTGGACAGACAGCTCACTAGGTTAAACCGGGGGTGACCCGCTGTTTGAATTTCAGCCAGAATCAGAATCAGACAGGACGTGTGACGTTAGCGTTGCTTGAAAAGTTCTATTTTGCTGTGAACACAACACTGCTGACAACAGACTTTTTTTCAAAAACCACCGTGAAGAGCATTTTCAAAAAAACACAAAACGACCAACACACAGACAAAAACGAGGAAGGGGTTAACCCTTTAGCACAGTCCTGTTCATTATGAAGGAAAAGGTACGGACAGACACTTACCACTTTGAGCTCTGGCACTGATCTGCTCAGCGTCCACTCCTGACTGTTCACAAAGGAATCTGCAAAACAGAAGACGTTCAGTGTTAATGCGGGTGACAAACCTGTGCAGAGCTTTAAGGGTCAGACCCTAGTGACCAGTGACACTCACACACCATTGGATAGTCTCACACACTCACCCAGTCCCTCACACACTCATTCACACAGACACACACCTGTGGACAGTCTCACACACTCACCCAGTCCCTCACACACTCACCCAGTCCCTCACACCTGTGGATAGTTTCACACACTCAAAAATAAAAGTAGTAGATCATTTTCTTTGAAACATTTGAGTAAATTGCATTGAGTAAATAACGTCAGGTTTGAGCTCCACAGTAATCCACTATAAACACATACAAACAAGAGAAGAGTAACTCCAGGTCTGAGACCAGTTCAGGTCCAGGCCGACTCTGCAGCGCCTCGTCAGCGAAGCGTCCTGGAGAACAGCGTAACTGGAGTACAGTGTTTATTACTGAGGACAGAACCCTGCCCTGATATCCTGCCAGATACGCCAAAACATGTCGGAGCTCACACACTCGTCACACAGTGGCACATTATGAGGGCGCTGAAGTGGAGTAGCACTTCTCTAAATGAAAGCGAGAGCTCCTGTAAACTGATCCCAGACCAGTGTCTTTCTGCAGAGGGATGAGAAGTTTACAGATAACATCTTCCCTCCGGTGTAGGGTTCAGACAGTGTGTCTCCATGGAGCAGGTGGGGAAAGCCTTGCAGCCCACACACAGCAGCTACTGCAAACAATTCTGAGACATGGGAACACTTGGAAGAACTAGAGCAGCCAGTCGAGGGCAGCTGGTTTTCTCGCTGCACAGGGCACCACACACTCACACCTGTAAATACATTCACGGCGAATCCACCTACCAACATGTGTGGATTTGGACTGTAGGAGGAAACCGGAACACCCAGAGGATACACACACAGACACAGGGAAAACACAGCACACTCCTCAAAGACAGTGACACAAGGCAGGGCTTGAACGCACTGATCTGTACAACTACTAGACCATCTGTTGCACCACTGTGCTGCCCTCATGCATAAAATGTAGTCCCTGGTTGGTTTTCCACTCCCACAGCTCAGAACCCAGACTCTAACAGGAACTACCGGCTTAGGAAACCACAACAACAACGTTAAGCGGTGTTTACTCATGGTGTATCGGCGTGTTGTTGTTGTTTGGGACTGAACACAGCTCCGTCATCAGTTCAGACAGATCAGTAGAGTTTGTTCCTTCCTTGTTGCAGCGTCCAGCTCTCGCTGGATTCTTTCGTCGGCCACCGATCCAAGGAGCGTTTGAACCTCTTCAAAAGACCACGGCGTCATTTTACGAGCTGCCGTCGTGAGTCGGATAAAAACCAATGTGATCTCTGCTGCAGCTGGAGATTTTACAGATGGAGAGTTGGTGCTGGTCGTCTGCGTTGCGTGGCGTAGAGTGACGACTCTCTCTGGACGATCAGCGCTCTGCAAGGTTTACACTCCACGGTTTAGTCCCTACTCGACTCGCTCTGAACCACGAGAGAACAGCCACTAAACAAGAACCTGCTTCCAGAACCAGGACCGGATTCACCTGGTAGAGAAGCGGGAAAGTTGAGTAGAGTAGTGCAGGTACGATGCGGTGGAATAATGCCATACGTTCTCACGTCAGGTTGCTTGTAGATGGCGATGGTTTGAGAGACAGTGTGGGGACCGGTGATCCTTCTTCACCAATGCTGCCTATAAGTGAAAGTACTTGAACGTCTTGTTCAGTGTTTTTTGACGTTGCCGGGTGTTCCAGAGTGGGTCTGAGAGTGAGGTTTGAATTCTCTCTACACTGCTCCGACAGTGTTCATGGGTCAGTGAGTGATAGAACAGATTGAGGCTGTAATATAATAGAATAATACATTAATGCTGAAGAACAATGATGGTCCAGTGCACACTGAAGTATTTACGCAGGATGAAGCTAACTTTATTCACTTCAATAATCCTTTCACTTTATGATTTCTCCTTTTTATTACCTTCTCTTTTTATTACCCTCTATAAAATACATATTTCCTGTTCCTGCAATTATAGAAATACATTTTATTCCATCTTCACATTCATTTAAAATGATATTTGACCATATTCTTACTTCGCTTTACCTCTCCCTTGTTTAAATTTAATATCTTCATTTTTATTTCAGTTCAGTTTCTGACTCTTATGAAGTTTAAATGCTGTCCTAGGGTTTATCAACTCATTGGAGGATATTAAATAATAGAAAACTGCCAGCACGGATATCCCACGGATTTATTAACAGCTTCGAGGTGCTCTCCGTCACTGGGATGCAGGAAAAACTCTGGACTTGAGTGTAATCTTTCTTTGAACTGTAGCTATCAACTAGCCTTCTAGCGTTTTTATTACCCCCCCCCCCCCATTTAATTTAGAATAACTCTGATCACATGTTGAATTGTGTCTTTTATTGCACTACTTTTACCCTTTTTAATTATTTGTTTATTTATTATAAATGATGATTTTATTGTAGTTGCACTGTTCACTTCATATTTTATTGTTTTTGTGAAACATTCTGAGCTGCTGTCAGCTGTCTGCTCTGTTCCATGTGTTTCTCCCTGGCTCTGTTCTGTTCTGTTCTGCCTCTGCCTTGGTGTTAATGGTGTGTACGAGGCTCTACAAATAAACTACAGTAAGTTGAAGTGGCACGCGTTGTGCCTTACACTGACAATTCAAAGTTATTTCCATATCTCGCCTTTATTTTTGATTTTTTCCTGGCGTTTTAGGCTCCACCCGGCCTCTCCCTGCCCTCCACCACCGACTGACACGTCGTGTTATTGTGTTGCTATGTTTAATTTCACCGCTCCAGACAAAACGTCTCATGGGCCCAAGCAATTTAAACATTTGGGAGGAGGGAATTCCCTCCGATGGTGGAACCCCTCTAATCTTCTGCGATGTAGGGGCTGCACTGTCAGATGAAAGGAGAATGAATGAAAGAAGAAGATTAGATAACTGTCAAAATTATTTTTCCCACCCAACCGGCCCAAACTGGAGACTGACACGAGCCGGCCCTTCGGGAATCCTCCGGAGCCTCCCGATTAGCCGCTCCGGCTCTGCGTCCGCCTCCTCGTCCCTGTGCACAACCGTGACAGCTGTACTTATGTACGACAGGTGCTACACAAACAAAGATTATGAAATGATTATTATATGACGAACTCATATCTAGCAGCACAAGGTTCTCTCATCCAGTGGTAATTGTACTCCACCATGCCCACACCCTGAGGACTTAAAACACCCCATTCCTAACACTGCCGGCAGGCAAACACACAGCAGCAGGTCAGCAGAGGTGTGGATGAGGTGAGGGTGACTCAACACGCATCATTTAATCACCACTGCAACACACGTGAGCGAGTACTGCACACAGAGAAACTGTTTATTTCAGCTGAGGACTCACTGCAATCAATTCTCCAAAGGTGTGTTCACATTTGTCAGGCTTAGTTCCATTAAGAGTAAAATATGTGTTCAGTGCACGTTCACGAGAATGAAGAAGAAAGACAACAGAGCGAAAACGGCTAAAAACCAGCTTCTGCTCCACTTCTGAAGACTTTAGAATGGCCCCGCCCCCTCGTCTGAGTGTGTCCAATCACAGCGCTGGACCCGTGTTTATGTGAGAGCGCAAAGACGAGGTTAAACTCAACAAAACAGACACAACGAGCGCGGAGAAATAAGAGCACTGAGTAAAAACGGAGAAGAAAGAGAACAGAGTGAAAACAGCTAAAAACCAGAGCTTCTGCTCCTCGCTCCTCACTGCTGTGCGCTCGGGGTCGGGGTGAACATGTGGCTCATTGTAAATTGAAGTGTGTGGTTCCTCTACAGCCCACAACAGCAGCAAAACTTAACCATGAAGATGAATTCAAGTTCGTCCAGGAGATCTGCAGAGAAACTGAACGAGGGAAGATGCCCAGTTGGCACCAGCAGCTGTTGTGAGACACAGAGGCGTCTTTGTGCAGCGCCACACGGTGATTGTTGCTTTGTCTGTGCCAGTTTTCACTTCACTGCTCTTGTCCAATTCAATCAAAATGATTATTCAGTGTCCCAGGGCTATGTTTCTCCTTGTTCTGAATTGATTGAAAATGTAGATTAACGGTTGCAAAGAAGGAGACGCGGACAGTGAAAGAGAACAAATGAGAGTGGCCAAAAACATGTTTTCAACACAGCCTCCTAAAACTGTCAGACAGGAGACAAAGGCTTCAGCGCTTGAGGAAACTAACATTTCTAGCGTCTTTCCAAGAGCTGTGCCTTCAGAAACAACTCATTGATTACACCACCACCCATCCCCTGACCCCATTATCACCCCCACACAGTCACCTTGCACTTTCAATGCTCTGTTTTATGTCAGTGAACACTAACTGCACACACAGTGTTATCTAACTGCTATTCAGACAGCAGCTCTTACACTTCTTTCTCTTCTGTAACGACTACAGCACTTTCCCCAGTGCTGGTGTAAAATTTGAGTGTTGGTGACGGACCAGAAACTTTTCTCACAGACAGTCACCCGGAGGAAACCCACGCAGACACAGGGAGAACACACCACACTCCTCACAGACAGTCACCCGGAGGAAACCCACGCAGATACAGGGATAACACATCACACTCCTCACAGACAGTCACCCGGAGGAAACCCACACAGACACAGAGAGAACACACCACACTCCTCACAGACAGTCACCCGGAGGAAACCCACACAGACACAGGGAGAACACACCACACTCCTCACAGACAGTCACCCGGAGGAAACCCACGCAGATACAGGGATAACACATCACACTCCTCACAGACAGTCACCCGGAGGAAACCCACACAGACACAGAGAGAACACACCACACTCCTCACAGACAGTCACCCGGAGGAAACCCACGCAGACACAGGGAGAACACACCACACTCCTCACAGACAGTCACCCGGAGGAAACCCACGCAGATACAGGGATAACACATCACACTCCTCACAGACAGTCACCCGGAGGAAACCCACGCAGATACAGGGATAACACATCACACTCCTCACAGACAGTCACCCGGAGGAAACCCACACAGACACAGAGAGAACACACCACACTCCTCACAGACAGTCACCCGGAGGAAACCCACGCAGACACAGGGAGAACACACCACACTCCTCACAGACAGTCACCCGGAGGAAACCCACGCAGACACAGGGAGAACACATCACACTCCTCACAGACAGTCACCCGGAGGAAACCCACGCAGACACAGGGAGAACACACCACACTCCTCACAGACAGTGACCCGGAGCGAGACTCGAACCTACAATCTCTAGGACCCTGGAGCTGTGACAGAGACACTACCTGCTGCTCTACTGTGCCGCCCTGTTTTGCATTATGACTGGAACATTTAAATTCAAAATTAGGCTTACACAGCCATTTTTAACTACGGCACTAATATAATTTATGTCCACCCTGCTGTTTATGTTAAACCTTAATGTATATTACAGTATCTACCTCAAAGTGTGTAATATATTTTCCTGCTGTTCTGAGGCCTGTAAAATCAACACGTTCTGCAGCTGGGAAGTGTGTCCACAATATATTTTCTTAGAGTCTCATCTCTAATCTCCTCCGCTACTGCATAAAGTTTTCAGCATAAGATGTAAGTAATCATGTGTTTTTAAAATGTTTACAGCGGGACTTCATAAGAGCTGCTCAGATCAAACTCGACCGGCTACATTACTCCCTCCTGACGTGCAGCTAATCTGCGGCAAGTGTTGACACGACTGTCTCTCGGAGCTGCTCTATAAAACAGCGTGAGATCTCACTCTGTCTTCCTCAGGCATGCATCTAAAACCCCCAGCGAGTACATATCCTCAGCAGAGAGCTGCAGGAGTGACGCAGCCGCGGGGTTCACCTCGCTACGGTAAGTGTGGTGGTGGGTCTGTGAAGTTCCTGGAAAAACTTGCTCGGAAATGAGGTAAACTTAACGGATGAGTGAAACCTGTGTTTTTTCCCCATCATTGCACAGCATTAATTAATGTATCCATTCATCTTCATCCTGATCAGGGCTGTGGTGGGTCCAGAGCCTAGACAGAATCAATGAGTACACTGAGGACACTCATAGACACACACACACACACACCTGTGTACAGTTTCTCTCTCTCTCTCACACACACACACACACACACACACACACACCTGTGTACAGTTTCTCTCTCTCTCTCACACACACACACACACACACACACACACACACACACGTGTACAGTTTCTCTCTCTCTCTCACACACACACACACACACACACACACGTGTACAGTTTCTCACACACACACACACCTGTGTAGTTTCTCACACACACACACTCACCTGTGTACAGTTTCTCTCTCTCTCACACACACACACACACTCACCTGTGTACAGTCTCTCACACACACACACACACTCACCTGTGTAGTCTCTCTCTCTCTCTCACACACACACACACACACTTGTGTAGTCTCTCTCTCACACACACACACCTGTGTACAGTCTCTCACACACACACACTCACCTGTGTACAGTCTCTCACACACACACACACACACTCGTGTAGTCTCTCACACACACACACACACTCACCTGTGTACAGTCTCTCTCTCTCTCACACACACACACACACACACACACTTGTGTAGTCTCTCTCACACACACACTCACCTGTGTACAGTCTCTCACACACACACACCTGTGTACAGTCTCTCTCTCTCTCACACACACACACACACACACACAAATACCTGTAGACAAATTCACACACTCGCACCTGTGGCCAGTTTCTTTCTCTTTCATTCTTTCTCTCTTTCTTTCACAGTCACTCAGTCACATGTGAGTTTCATAAACACACACTCACCTACAGCCTCACTTTCACACGCACCCCGTCACTCACTCACACTGACATTCTGCTGACCGTTCCACTGGTACTCCACCTAACGTGTGTATAAACTTTGGGAGAAAAACAGCGCACCCTGAAGGAAACCCACACAGACACAGGGAGAATACACCACACTACTTACAAAGAGTGACCCAAGATGGGCATTGATCTCACAAGCCCAGAACCTTAGAAATGTGTGACACTGACACTAGCTGTTGCCCCACAATACCACAATCATTGCATAGTGAACCTGTGCTCACACACACACACACACACATGCCCCTGAAGCACTGGGGAGCCATTCCAGTGCTGGGGTGGGGGCAGTTAGGAATTAGGTGCCATGGACGTTGAGGGAGGAGACAGTGCTGTTTCTTCACTCCTTCACTTCAACTTCCAACGACCCTTCAGTCACAAGCCTGCTCCTCTAACCTTTAAGCCAGGGGTTCCAAGTGCGTCAATCACACCCTGGTCACTACATCCCTCCCCAGCCCCTGTTAGGTCTGTTCCACCCAGCCATTCACCCACCATCCCCATTAGTAGTGGTAGTGGTAGATCTCACAATAAAAGTCTGTGGGCACCCCTGCTTTGGGCCATGGCTACCACTTTCTTCAGACCCTTGCTGTTCAGAGCAGTGGCAGGAATCACCAAATCTATCAAAGCTTTAGCAAACAATAAATCAGCACCCGACCGACACAGACATCACTCCTGCTTTGTTCACTGAGGGGTTTACAGTGGAGTAGGGGCCACTAGGAGCTCAGTGAGGGGAACACTATCTAAAAAAGTCCACCACACTTCACTCATTCCTGAACTGTTTCTCTTTCTCTGAAGATCCGCCGCGGTGTTTGTGTCAGACGTGTGCTCAGGGGTTTTCTGCGGGAGGTGTGGCAGTAACCAGAGACGGTGAACATGCGTCATTAGTCGAGAGGGAGTTCAGAGGCACAGCACATATCAAAGTCTGACTCCAGGTGTGACACGAGTCTGCTGTTCGAGATCTGCGCTTCACACAAACAGAGCGGGCCCTGCTCAGAGCAGGGAGAACTGGAAGATATAAATCAGTAATTGCATTAAAGGAAAAAAAAACAAAACAACAAACTAACACCACACTTTCAGATCTTAAAGCATGGGGGAAGATTATTCGCACCGCGGACACAGCTTCCCAACACAAAGACAACAGAAGTCTTTTGATTTATTTTTCATATCAATCTTTCAACGATCGAGTGCTCTGAAGTACGGAGGGAAAGGCTTTAAGCTTGGCCTGAGGATTACTGTCGCTTTGTGGTTTAACACCAAAAAACAAGCCATAAACGAATGGGCCATTAACACCAAACAAACTAAGGCTGTAAGTCAAACATCATCTTTTGAAAATCATTCATTTTATTTCAAATATTGAACCATTCTCTAAAGAATATAAAACAACTCAAGAACTGGATTCTCCTTTAGTCCCTGCTCTCTCATGGGTCCAATCGGACTGAGTAGAAACCAAACCGTGACTCGCGACGGCAGCTCGTAAATCAGGTCCTGGTTCTGGAAGCTGGTTCTTGTTTAGTGGCTGTTCTCTCGTGGTTCAGAGCGAGTCGAGTAGGGACTAAACCGTGGCGTGTAAACCTTGCAGAGCGCTGATCGTCCAGAGAGAGTCGTCACTCTACGCCACGCAACGCAGACGACCAGCACCAACTCTCCATCTGTAAAATCTCCAGCTGCAGCAGAGATCACGTTTGTTTTTATCCGACTCACGACGGCAGCTCGTAAAATGACGCCGTGGTCTTTTGAAGAGGTTCAAACGCTCCTTGGATCGGTGGCCGACGAAAGAATCCAGCGAGAGCTGGACGCTGCAACAAGGAAGGAACAAACTCTACTGATCTGTCTGAACTGATGACGGAGCTGTGTTCAGTCCCAAACAACAACAACACGCCGATACACCATGAGTAAACACCGCTTAACGTTGTTGTTGTGGTTTCCTAAGCCTGTAGTTCCTGTTAGAGTCTGGGTTCTGAGCTGTGGGAGTGGAAAACCAACCAACCTTAACGTTACCGCCGCCGTTGTTGTGGTTTCCAAACCCACTGTTCCTGTTAGAGACGTGATTTTGAGACGACACCCGATACATTTAGTGTAATAAAAACCAGGGACTAGGCACCAAACAGTGCGTAGATTCCAGTAGTGGTCCCTTGCATTAGAAAAGCACCAAAAACATTGAGTCTATCATCAGGAGATTGCTACTGGTTCTATTCCCTGTGATGCCCTGTGAAGTCCAAGACAGCCTCACTCTCTCTGGGTGGGTGCACTAGCAGAGTGCTGGTCTGTGCAGCAGCCTGTGGGTTGACGTAGAAGATCAGGACAGCTGGAATTCTCTGACATGTTGAGTTCCAGTGATGCTGTATTAGCAGCAGGTCAAACAAAGACAGTGGCTGGCTTCCCAAGTCAAAGAGGATGTATGTGCTCAGCGACACCCTTGCAGTCTGGAGGCAACGTGTGTTTCGGGGAGACTCATCTAACACAGTCAATTTGGTAATGACTTAAATTTGGGAGAAATGTGGGATTTTAAAATGGTATAAAATAAAAATGTGCTCAGGTAAAATAAAAAAAAAAGGTTTCATAAAAGTGGTATTGGTTTCTGAAGGGGCTTTACACGTTGTACATATGCTAATCACTGAATTAATGTCAGTTTAATGAATATTCATTGCAGCCCTAATGCAACTCCACTTTGAATGATTAATGGTTCATTGCAGACATAATGAAGAAGGCAATGCTTTTTTTGAACAAATCCTTTTTTTAAGAGGCATACTTTTAAAACCTCCCTTCCTCAGTGCATGTGCACATTAATGTGGAGATCTGGAACCTACCAACCCCCACACTGTGAAACAAGAATCCCCAGTCAGTTTTCTGTGTGCTGCCCAATCAGAAAACATAGGACAAAGTTAGTTGTTTTAATTCTTCTCCGCTTCTTACGTCAAATGAATAGACTTTAAAATTGTGCAAAGATGAGGTAAAATGCTGCAAAACAGACAACAAGAACACAGAGTAAAAACAGAGAAAACCTGAATGGAGAGAAGAAAGAGAACTGAGCGAAAACGGCTAAAAATCAGAGCTCCTCACTCCTCACTGCTGTGCGCTCGGGGTCGGGGTGAACAGCGAGCGGCTCATTATCATTTAAAGGAACGTGCACCGAAAGTGACTGTTCAGAACAGGGCTGTTTAGACAGGGGGAGAACACTGCTGCCGTGTTTGATCCTTGATCACAGACGTTTCATTAAGAACCAGAACTGTGTTCCGCAGCGGACGAGGGGGAGAATATGACCCCTTTAAATGTGTAAAATACACAGCAATGCAGTGCCATACTTGCTCATCACCCATACCACATTATTTACCAGCCCCAGTGACTAAGATGCGATACCGCAACCAAACAAAGGAGTTGTAACTGAGACACCTTTATCTTGCTGGCAAGTGATGACAGGCAAGACCCCCACCCCCACTACCACCTTTAGGGACTTTGGGGTTTTAATCCCACAGGAGCGCAAATGCTGAGAACTTCTCCAGATCCTTTAACACTCTGCCCATCCATCAGCAGGGGCAGGTTGAGGCAAGCACGCAGGGCCAGGCCTTTAGAAAAACACACCTTAGCTTAGCGCCGAGAGGTACGAGTGCGGGGTGTTAAAGGCACACCTAGATTCTGTTGATTGCCTGGCTGACACATTCACCCAGCCAAGCCAAGGCCAGCTTCCGGGCAGGAGAGTCTCTATAGAGACGGCAGACAAAATACCAATCACAAAGGAGGCACTGCTTTCGTTTGGAAGTGCTAAAGGCTCGTTTGAATGCTGAGTTCTGACAAAATAAAAGAAGCAAACTCTGTCTCTGGTTGCTACAATGCAGCATCAAAAGGCATGTCGTAAAGGCCTTTTGTGGAAAAGGGCATCACAGGGATGTTTGCAGTGGCCTGTGTTATGTAAGTCTCCAGGCATGCATTTGTTAATGTTTACACTGGAGTCAAACTCTTATCAATATTCTCTCCAGGGCTACTGCACTGATTCAACACATCTTTCTTTCAGGAAAGAAGGAAAAGAGAGAGAGGGGAAGAGACAGAGAGAAACAGAACGAGAACAAGCAACGTGGGGGGAGGGAGTAAAAGGAAAGACTGTTTTTGTTTGACTCTGCCTTTGTGTGTGTGTTGAAACTTATTCGTGGAGATATGACTCATGTAGGTGACAGTTACACTAACAACTCAAGGCCTTCTTCCACAGTCTATTCACAGCACACTGAAGTTTAAAGCCAGGGTTGCCCATGGTTCCTTCTACTGTTCGCATGGATGGAGGCGCTCCAAACGTAGCCTGGAGTGCTGCCAACCTCGCTCCAGCCACCTTAACACTCTTACCTAACGCTGTTCAAAACTATGCATCCCTAATCCGTACTTCATGTTCTCTGCACATGGCGCTTCTTCTGAGTTCACAAGTGGGGCAAAGGACATGCGCATGACTCTGCCGCAGAATCATAAAGTCTTTCCTAAAGCTGGAAAGTCTAAAGGCTAAAAAAACTACAGTTAATTATCTGCGTGTCCTTGACAAGAACTCAGCCGTTTACTCTGGAGAATGCAATGTTCTACTCTAAATGAATGGATGAATGAATAATTGAATGAATATATAAATGAACACAGCTCTCCAAATCCGAATTTGCTTAGTAACACTGTGACCTTCCAGTCCTGATTAAAAATGGATTCAGACCAAAACAAAAAACAAGACAGACCTCATCAAAAAAAAGCCTTAAGGATTTGTCAGCATTCGTTGCTCTGAGGTTGTTAACGCCATCTTTAGAGTTGATAAAGTGAAACAACTCCTACTCGCGTCAAACTTGTATGGGATAATTCGCATTAAGGGGGACGTATTAAGAGAATAATATCCATTGTTCGGTGCATGCGCTCATTAATGTGTGGATCTCAAGGCCTCCAACACACACACTGTGAAAGAGGAGAACCCAGTCTGAAAACACGGACTAAAACAAGCCGTTAATTCTGCTCCGCTCCTGACGTCAAGTGCCGAGACTTTAGAATGGCCCCGCCCCCTCGTCTGAGTCTGTCCAATCACAGCGCTGGACCAGTGTTTATGTGAGAGCGCAAAGACGAGTTTACACTCAGCAACAAGCGCTGAGAAATAAGAGAACTGAGTAAACAACAAGGAGAAAACAAGAACGGAGAAGAACTGAGCGAAAAATGCAAAAGTTGATCTCCCCTCCAAAAAATTCTTATTTCCTCATTCATCTTTCTTTTATCCTAGCACACATTTATCCTCCTGCCTGTTAATGCCTTCATCATTCCATCCTGCATGCATGGTTAACTGACAACAATATGCACCATTTTCATTTTAATTAAATTTGTGCATAATTTCAGTCTATGACATCCCGGAGCCTATAAATCGACTGAGGAAACC
The DNA here is from genome assembly GCF_029633855.1 of Hoplias malabaricus. Lineage (NCBI taxonomy): Eukaryota > Metazoa > Chordata > Actinopteri > Characiformes > Erythrinidae > Hoplias > Hoplias malabaricus. Next base: position 43,031,904 of record NC_089809.1, read on the forward strand.
CAACTCATTTACTTGCATTGAATAATGCCTCTGATCCCAGAACCCTAACCTCCATTGTCTAAGTTTTATGGCTGTAGCAATTTGCTTGGATCTTTTGCGTCTCGCTCGTCTCCCTCAGGCTCTGAACTCTTCTGAGAGAGAAGGACCTCTGAGACTGGGGGTGCTGCCAGGGAATGAGACTCATGAATTTCACACAGCTTACCTTGACCTTTGCTGAAGTCACTGCCTGTTAGTGTCTCTATAGCAACAGGCTGGGGATTTTTATTCCTGTCCGGGGGATTTCTGCCCGTCGGTTGGCTTTCTGTGCAGGTCTCCGATTTGTTGCCCGAAGATTGGCCTTTTCTTTTAAAACGACTCGTGATTAGCTGCCAAAATGTCGGCTCCCCAGAAGCAGTTGGTTTTATTGGCTTGGTGAGTTTGGCAGGGGCTAGCGGGACCTCCAAAACGGAGACCTTTCCCCTGCTCTGGAACTGGATGTACTGCTTATTCTTACTGTCCTCATCCTTCTCGAAAGCAGGAGACAACGTCCTACCAGTCAGATAAGAGAATGGACGAGTGGAACGGGTCACATCCTCTCCTATACTTGTCGTCCGTGCCCTTTCTCGGGCGCCTTCTTGCTCCGGCTGGTTACGATTCCGCTTAACCCTCAGGCTTAGACTCCTCCGCAAGGAGCTGAACTTCTTCTTCGGTCCACCCGACTTGCTGGAAGCGGGGGCAGAAACGGCTGGAACCTCCTTATCCTGGGCTTGTCGGCCAAAGATCCTCCACCTAAAGCCAGAGCGCGGCAGGCTGGCAGCATCACTGAAAGTGCGGTTAGCCAGCTCATGCTGAGAACTGCTGGCCTCCTTCAGCTCTAGCACAGTCATGCTGACGGGTCGTGGTTTTCCTTTTGTCCGTAAGGGTCGGCGAGCTGGAATCTCCTGTTGGGGAAATGGAGGCAGTCGGAAAGAAGGAGGCATGTCCGATCTGAGGCCATCGACAGCTCGGATCTCAGCTTTCCTGGATCTGTGCTGCTGAAGGGTGTCTGGATGGTCCGTTTTACCTGTGTTGGTCAGGAGCAGATTGCCTGGCTGTGAGGAAGCCAACATACATACACTGTGAGGTCTCCTTGACCAATCCTGCGAGCATGCTCTCGTAATCTGTTCTTTTTGAGGCTCATCCAACGAGCCATACATGCTCACAGTCTTCCTTCTGCCAAAGAAACGCACCCCCAGGGTAGACCTTCGCAGGACCACCACATGGGGTCTTGCTGTGGCCTCCCGAGAGGCGACATTACAGTATTCCTTTCCAGATGTACATCCAGCTACAGGAGTGTCTGTAAGCTCCTTAGTTTGTGCTGTTCTCTCCACTGAGGCTAAGCTGCAATCTGCCAGAGCGAGACTGAGCATAGAATTGTCCTGGAGCAGTGCAGGAAACCGGTCCGTTCTCATTCCTGACTATTCCAACCTCCTCCCACCACCTCGGTGCTTGCCCGTGCTGCTCAGGTGAGGCCACCTGCCAAGCTTCTTCTCAGCTGCCCTCCTCCTCTGCCTCGGGCTCTCTCCCTGTTCCTCCCTCCTCGCCGCCTCCTCTTTCCCCTCAACGAGACTTGGCCTCTCCTATGTCCCCACCCTCTTTTCCACCTCTCAAAGTTCACAAACACAGGGACTCCGAACACAGCGGTCCCAGCTTGCAGGTGCTGAATCGACACAGCCGTGCCCTCAGGAATCTCATCTGCAGCGGGCTAACTCAGGAATAACGTCGCAATGCACATACACATCCACAAGCCCTGTCTCGCAAAAGCCTCTCTCCCTTCCCCTCTCCTACTTTAACACAAAGCTGCTTCTGGCTGCTCTTTGAGTCTTTCACCTCCGGGCCACATTCCAAACACAGGCATAATCCCTCACCTCTGACATGTGAGGAAGGGAGAGCGAGAGGAAAAAAAAAAAGATCTTGAGACAAGCCTTAGCACGACCTCATAGACACCTCCACCACCAAGAAGTGGGAGCTGCAGCAAAGCCAGGCGCATAAGCAATGATGGGAAAACCCACTGCTTTTGTTTTGGCTCTTGTGAACTCGGCAGAAGGTGGAGGTGTAAGAGGTAAATCCTTTAAATATAGCACTGTGCTTATTGCATCTTCTCCTGCCGACTGCTCCTCTGTGTAATCCTGCAATCCAGCAACCAAAGCACATCAGGTCTAGCGTGAAGGCAAGAGGCTGAAACAGCTCCACAAACAAAAACATTTTATAATAATAAAATCTCCAGGTTTTAGCTGCACTAAAAGGATTCCTCATGGAACCTGTGTGTAGTGAACGTGGGCCAAACGAGTCCAAATGAGGAATTCAGCTTGGAACAAAGAGCTAGAAAATGAAAACCTTTACATGCAGCACAGCACCTTCAAATAACGACACCCAGTCTTTAAATATACTTTAAATACAGAGCTCAAATATATTCATTACTTTTCATACACAGATGTTTCAGTAAGGATCACCTTTAAAGTAGCACCAGGTGGTTTTATTACAATTAACTGCTACAGTTAAAATAAACCCCCCAGAACCCCCATTACTCTTCCTCAGTCTCCAGCAGATGCTTATATTCAGTGCAGTGCTAAGGGAAGTGGGTAACTTATATTTAAAAAAGGTCCATAAGAGTTGTTCACGCGCCATCACATTTTGTTGTTAGTGGTTTTCCCCCATATTGTTTTCCACTGTTGCCATGGAGATCAATAGCTCAGAGGGAGCTAGCAGTTTTGCTAATGTTAACTTTAGCAAACAGTGTACAGCCAGCATTTTTATCTGCTTTTTGTTTGTTTGTGTTTTTTATTTTATTTTTATTTTATTTTTTATTACAGCTGATTACATAATACCCTCTTGAGAATTCAAATTACAGAGCTGTTTACACCAGATTTTAAAGGTTTATTGTTATTACTTGAGGTGGAATTTACATTTGCAATGTTTACAAACTTTGTATTCATAATATAAACATTAGATAAACACATTTTTATTATTTACAGATCAAACAGAGAGTACAGAGGTCATGAATCTGACCTAATGCCACTTTTAAAACTTGCAAATATTATGATTGTAATAAGGATCTGGGGAATTTTTAAGCGCATACATTCAAATATGTTTTAATGTCCAATCAGATCATACCTTGTATCATTTACTGTCGAACATGAAAAGAGCTCCCTCTAGTGCTTTCTATGAGTATTACCCCTAATGCTTTACAAAGTCCAAACACTGGGAACCAGGGACAGAAGCAGCACAATAAAACGACAAGTTGTGTAAGGCTACATTTTGCCAGAGTCCAAAATCCTCTCAAGTTCTAGGAACACACACTGCATTCGATTCATTACCAAAGATGCGAGACATAGTTTTATTTTTTTTTTTGTGAGTAATGCCAAGCAGAAGTCTTCACAAGCTGGCATGGGAAAAGAGGAGAGCACTCTCTGTCTCTCACCAGCATAAAGATGAGGCTAGTCCGCAGATCCACACAATCTGTGGCCAAATCCACTTTACTCTATTATGACAGCATGTCCACCATCTGACGGGTGGGAAGTGGGGAGCTTGGCCGAGCACGTGTCCTACCGCACACATACGACAAGTTTTGTGTTCTGTGAATTAGGTTCAGTCAGGGCATATTCTGATGAAAAAATAATTACCAACTAAGTGCCTCCTGGTAGGTCATTAATGTGGGGATTTAGAACCCACCAACACACACACTGTGAAACAAGACCACCCAGTCTCTGATTCTGTCATCTCCATGAGTCAGAAAGCACGGGATAAAACGAGCCGTTCTGATTCTGTGCCGTCAAGTGAAGAGACTTTACAACGGCCCCGGAGCCTGTCCAATCACAGCGCTGGACCAGCGTTTACGTGAGAGTGTAAACTGAGAAAAAAAAACTGAGAAAAACGAGAACGGAGAAGAAACTAAACAGGGTAAGAAGAGTGCTGTATTGTTAGATCCATGTGCTATTTTGACCAAAGCCAGTAACATGTTAAAATAAGACCCCAGAACTGTGTTCCCTTGTAGATAAAGGTGTACAATACATCCCCAGTAAAGCTAACGTACACGATTGTGGGGAAACACAGTTCTTCTGATTTGTTCATGTTCAGAAGCTCCACATCTTTTAAGGTGGAATGGTGTGTTTGAGGAAACAAAATTTTTGTATGAGGCTAAAGTGTAAATTGTAAGTGTTTATTCACTGTTTGAATTCCCACAGAAACTCATGTGTATCTCGAGGTGTTTAGTTTGTAGCGCTGTCGCTAACGCAGTTAGCCGCCTCCAGAGTTTGGAGACATTTCCACCTTAAGTGATCAGAGACAGTAAAAATAAGTCAGTGTTACCCCCCTATGGAGCAGGAGTAGAGCAACATCCTCATTTTGAATCATGCTTTTCAGAGTTTGGAGTTCTCTCCATTGTCTAAAATACTAAGGAAGCCTAGCACCGGACCAAGACTGTTTGTATTTTTTACTCATTTAAAGACACTGGGGATTCGTAAAGACATTAGCAGGAATCGACTGGAGAGCAGCACATGAAGAAACATCTGCAATTTATAAAAAGTGTCAAATCTTACTTGAACATCTCAGTTGCACCATGTCTACCACAGCCCCGTAGAAAAATCTCAATGCCATTGTGTTCTGAAGCACATGAATAAGAATCTTATCAGTGAAACACACTGCGAGGCAGTTCACCACAATTAGATTATCACTGGTGCGTGGATTTAATATCAGTGTAAGTCAGAAATGTTAGAGCTGCTGATGCAAGATAAATCCGTCTCAAGTTTTAAAGCCACTGTGAACCTTTAGTGATTCTGTGTCTGCCACGGAACCAATCAGAGTTATAGACTGGTTTGAATGTTATGTCCCTTCCTTAAATAAAGACCCTGCCTTCTGCACATTCAGTCTCTAAAGGCCTGGAGTGGAGGAGTGTCTCAGGGGGTATAAAAGAGTATATATATGTGTGGATATATCATCGGTACAAACTGATTCTGTGGCATAACTTTATGACTAACGTTATTACACACTTAAAAAAGACTTGTCCAAGGGACACTAGGAACGATTTGGTATTTTTGCTCCTGCCCCCCCCAATAGGAGAAAGTGCCAACATTTAGGCTCTGATTTATGAATAGTTAGACCTCTTAAAAGATCAACAGACATGATCGAATGCAGGTTGTCCACTGGGAAGTGTGGTACACCGAGGTTCTACTAATAATCTGAACCGAGAAGCATCTGCACTCTGTTGGAAAAGTCTGTTTTCCATCACACATTAGAACCGTGAAAGAAAGAGGCGTGTGGATGTTGCTACCTCCAGGGCCTGGGGGTGCTGTGTTCAGTTCTCTCCTCGGGTTACAGTCTGTGTGGAGATCTGTGTGATCAGAAGTCCAGCTGCTGGGGGTTACACAGCTCAGTGCGCTCCTGGTGTTGGTCTCAAACCTACCTGACAATCTAAGCCTGAGGCAACAGGACTATACAGACTCCAGGACTGCTTCTACCTGCAGTTTTAATAGGTTTGACCGGAGGTGGACGGTCCCCTGTGAGTCCTGGTTCCACTGTCGCTTTGCTCACGTTGGGTTAGGTTGTAAATCAGGTTGTAAAAAGCACTATATAATTAAAGTTGTCTTGAACTTTGACTCGACAAACACAACAAGATCAAGAAATGAAGCGTCATTACCTGTGTCCTCAAAACCAGGGTTCGAGAGGGTCCAACCGGGTTCCCCCTCGCTCGGTGGGATGAGCTGGTGCCTAGAACGCCGCCAGCCACCGAAACAGTGCATGGTAGCTGTGCTACACTCCAACACGCACAATCAATCACTCCACCAGGACCGAGCCCACTCTAACAACTGCAGCGTCCGTCCCCATGGGAAATCCCTCTCTCCTTCATTCTTCTTCTCTTTCCATCCAGTTCAGATCTTATTTCTCAGCGAGAACACAACTCCGTTCCCAGCGGTGACCTATTTCCCCAGAGACTGCGTGACACAAGCATATGGGCTTCTCTACCTGCCCAACCTGCTGTGCTTAGAGGGAGGCAGGGCGGGAGTGAGGTAGGGGAAGTATCAGGTACATAAAGGTATTCCCACTTCCGCTAATCCCTCACAAGAAGGGGCCGGTGTCCTCGCTTGCTTCCTGAACTCAACCCCAGATCAGGATTATCCTTGACCAGTAAGAAAAGGTTGAGCGCTGCCTGAGCTGAGGTTACTCAGAAACAAACCTGATGATCAGGGATTACTCAAGATGAAACTGAGGAGAAACTGGTTCTGCGTGTCTGAGAATGAATGCAATGCTTCTGACGCATGAGACACTATCACAGACATTACCCTACAATCCAGTGCAGATCCGTGAACAGCACGTGGGCTCTTCCTACACTTCTCTATGCTTTCTGTAACTCGTCTCATCTCTGCAGTACTTTACAGTGCAGAGTCTTAGTATCAGTGCTGTCCATTGCAGTGGTCACCAACATTTTTACATATAAAGATCACCTTTTGAAATCTGACAAAACGAAAGCTCTACCAGCGTAAATACCAGGCTCAGTGAGATGCCTGAGATTGTACAGTATCGGCAAGTGTTCTGTAAACAGGTGTTCAGACGGGTTTTGCTGCCAATCAATACCTATCCAACCTAGCAGCACGTTGTCTCTCCACAACTGCAAGCTGTAGGCTGCTGAAAGAGTTAAAGCTGCTCTGATAGAGAGGGTCGGAACACACAGACTGAGTGCCCACGCTGACCTCTTCACTCCCCTCGAACATCAATGAGGCCATGACCTTGTCACCGTTTCAGATCGGTACTGACCACTCCACACAGGGAACACCCCACAAGACCTGAGCTTTAGACACTGACCAAAACATTACAACCATCACACTGTCCCCTGCTTCCAACATAAACAACAAGAACTGACCCTTCACTGATTGCCTGACAACCCAAGGCTGATGGGTGTAAGCCAGTTCAGTTCGTGTGGATTTAGTAGTTACTAAATCCTCCAAATTAAATCGTTTGGATTGGTTGAGTGTTACACGACCAAGAGTAAGGACAGACCATACATCTCCAGTTTCATTAAAGTACACGGCCCTGGTCACCACTAAACAAACCCGCACCGATGACGGATAAAGAGCGACGCCGTGTTGTGCCCTCTCCAAACAAACACAATAACAGCCTCTTTCTATTTCCGTTTTAATTACGAAGGCCGACGGAAACGTATTTCGCACCATCCTTCCTGACCGTCCTCGGGGAGCACGTGTGTAATTGGCAACCACGGGGGAGAAAAGGGCCCAGCAAATCTAATTAAAATAGCTTCATAGAGAAACTCATTAAGGTCAGATAATTAGGCTGCTTTTCTTCTTGCCTCCTTTTTAAAAAGCTCTTTTTTAGAGGCGGACAGAGGTTAGCATTACGTCACGTCCATTCTTCTCCTTTGTGAGGAAGCCTCCCAGCGGTTACTATGGCAGCTTGGCGCGGCGCTCCTGTACCTGGATTCACAAAGGGCAGGAAGCCACATCTGACATCAGCTCCCATTCAACTCATGAAAATGGGCTTTAAAATCAACAAGGCAAAGTCTGATCTGGGATCAGCACATTTACACTGAACCAGTGATGCAGCAAAAATCACTAAGCGAGGACAGCGAATGATTTCCGGCCTGGTACCATGCATCAGCACAGAGTGAATGAATTCTTAACATCGTGTACATACACACACTGTTGTAAATACCCTAAAAGACACTGCGGTGGACCTCTGAAAGAGCTGACCACTAGGGGGCAGTCATGCGTCTCCTAGAACCTCCTGGAACTTCAGCCGTGGCCATCAAACTCACATCACTGCTGAGAAATCTCCGTCTAGATCTTTCCAAAGAGCTATACTTCTGTGTCCAACTTCAGCATACATTTGCACACGATTTATAGCGCGCCACGGCTGCAGATGGCTCCTCCCGAGCATCCAAGGACCCAGAAATAACAACAAACGCTTCAAGCCTTTCTTGTAGGATTTCTCTGACAGGATTTAGGACCTGGCGGACCCCTCTTCCTTCAGATAGCGAGGAGCTGAGAGTTGGGCTCCTGCAGTGCTCGACAGTAGTGACAACTACAGGCTTGTGTTACGTAAGCGTCCAGGCAAATCTGACGTCCAGGTAGAACGGCCTCACTGGAACAGAGACACTTCACACAGAGAGAGAGAGAGAGAGAGAGAGAGAGAGAGACCTGAAGACTGGGCACAGGCGCAGGGAGAGAAGGCTGCAGTAATGTTATGTAAGCGCAGACAAAGAAACCATCAAAGGGAGCTCAGACTGAGTGCGAAGAAATAGATCCTTGATTAAGGTGCCATTAAAATTTAATTCCATCTGAATCCCAGCGTAATTGATGTGCTATGGGATGTTTTTCAGACGCACTGGATGATATAATGGTTGCATAAATGAACCCCAGAGGAAAGTCAAGCAAAGCAAGGCTTATGCTTATCATAACACATATATAAGAGGAACATAATCTTTATATAAGCCGGATTACCAGGGGGAACACTTATCACTGTGCCATACTCTGCAGAAAATAGTCCTCTCAGTCAATTCTGACCTGAACTCTTTCCAGTTTCACCAAACCGAGTGCATTTTCTAGTGATGCTCTGCCAGACCTGCAGTGCAGGGTTTTCAGTTCACTGTTTTGGGGCTTGTTGTGGGTAAACAACAATTCCAGTGCCCCCTGGCTGTGGTGAGGGGATGTAAACACAAACTAAAGTGCAATTTGTGGTTTACCATCCCTCATTTCATTTTTTGAGCCAAACATATTGTCCTGTATTCCTGGTTCTTAAGGGAACGGACCCCTTAATCTGAACAGCCCCTGTTCAGAACGCCCGCTTTCAGCACCTGTTCCTTTAAATGATAATGAGCCGCTCGCTGTTCACCCCGACCCCGAGCGCACAGCAGTGAGGAGCGAGGAGCAGAAGCTCTGGTTTTTAGCCGTTTTCACTCTGTTCTCTTTCTTCTCCGTTTTTACTCAGTGCTCTTATTTCTCCGCGCTCGTTGTGTCTGTTTTGCTGAGTTTAACCTCGTCTTTGCGCTCTCACATAAACACGGGTCCAGCGCTGTGATTGGACAGACTCAGACGAGGGGGGGGGCATCCTTAAGTCTCTGCACTTGATGTCAGAGGCGGAGCAGATTTAGAACTGCTCTGTTGGACGGTGTGGACCTTGTGGCGAGGGGACAGCCTCCGCGCTCGGCCTAACAAGGATCATGACATACACTGGCCATATACTCTGCGCAGGGAAATTACTGACAGGACAGGACTTTACATGTATGCCCACAAGAGCAAGATCAACCTACTTAGAAAAAGCACAGATTTAGGTTCCCTGCAGCTTTCATAAGTATGCTGGTCCTGTCAGGTAAGAAAACTTCCCTCGAGCGTTCCTGACCATTCCAGTCCTCTCCTCCAACTAAGTGGGTGCATATTTCAGTGTTTCAGCTCTGCTCAACTGAGAACTGGGAACCAATTAAAAAAGAGAGGGCGGTCCTGTCTTACTGTGCACCAATTAAAAAAGAGGGGGCGGTCCTGTCTTACTGTGCACCAATTAAAAAAGAGAGGGCGGTCCTGTCTTACTGTGCACCAATTAAAAAAGAGAGGGCGGTCCTGTCTTACTGTGCACCAATTAAAAAAAGAGGGGGCGGTCCTGTCTTACTGTGCACCAATTAAAAAAAGAGGGGGCGGTCCTGTCTTACTGTGCACCAATTAAAAAAAGAGGGGGCGGTCCTGTCTTACTGTGCACCAATTAAAAAAAGAGGGGGCGGTCCTGTCTTACTATGCACCAATTAAAAAAGAGAGGGCGGTCCTGTCTTACTATGCACCAATTAAAAAAGAGGGGGCGGGGTCTTGTCTTACTGTGCACCAATTAAAAAAGAGGGAGCGGGGTCTTGTCTTACTGTGCACCAATTAAAAAAAGAGAGGGCGGTCCTGTTGAACTGTGCACCAATTAAAAAAGAGGGGGCGGTCCTGTCTTACTGTGCACCAATTAAAAAAGAGGGGGCGGTCCTGTCTTACTGTGCACCAATTAAAAAAGAGGGAGCGGTCCTGTCTTACTGTGCACCAATTAAAAAAGAGGAGGCGGTCCTGTCTTACTATGCACCAATTAAAAAAGAGGGGGCGGTCCTGTCTTACTATGCACCAATTAAAAAAGAGGGGGCGGGGTCTTGTCTTACTGTGCACCAATTAAAAAAAGAGAGGGCGGTCCTGTTGAACTGTGCACCAATTAAAAAAGAGGGGGCGGTCCTGTCTTAGTGTGCACCAATTAAAAGAGGGAGCGGTCCTGTCTTACTGTGCACCAATTAAAAAAGAGGAGGCGGTCCTGTCTTACTATGCACCAATTAAAAAAGAGGGGGCGGTCCTGTCTTACTATGCACCAATTAAAAAAGAGGGGGCGGGGTCTTGTCTTACTGTGCACCAATTAAAAAAAGAGAGGGCGGTCCTGTTGAACTGTGCACCAATTAAAAAAGAGGGGGCGGTCCTGTCTTAGTGTGCACCAATTAAAAGAGGGAGCGGTCCTGTCTTACTGTGCACCAATTAAAAAAGAGGAGGCGGTCCTGTCTTACTATGCACCAATTAAAAAAGAGGGGGCGGTCCTGTCTTACTATGCACCAATTAAAAAAGAGGGGGCGGGGTCTTGTCTTACTGTGCACCAATTAAAAAAAGAGAGGGCGGTCCTGTTGAACTGTGCACCAATTAAAAAAGAGGGGGCGGTCCCGTCTTACTATGAGCTAATATCAGCAAAAAGCAGGATGAATTGCTGGTTTAAAAATATAAAAATCCTCTGATACTTCAAGTTGTTTTCTGGTGCGTAGACTTCAATAAGTTTGAAAAAAAGTAGAAATATCTGAACTCTCAAAACATAGTCTTCAACAATTTACTTCATTATTGAAAACGTTCGGCAAGCTCAAAAGGAGCAGACACAGTTGAAAAGTGATTAAACCTGTTGGAGTCCTCTTTTATTCACTGGGTGCAGTTGTAGCTCCCTTCCACAAGGGGCGTCATGTGTCTCACGCATTAGTGCCAAACAACCCAGAAGAAACATATACACCTTTCCACTCTTATCACAAAAGAAGACTGGATATATATAAAAAATAGAGCACAGTCATTATTTTCAAACACCACAGTGGCCTCATGTTGTTGGCTTGTACTTATTAATAGCAACAACATTAAAGTTAATTCTCTCCGTCTATAACACCTCACAAACAGAGCATACGATTAGTGCTCTGTCACATTCTAAGTTTAAACTTCTGTAATCAGAAAGAATCCAAATATAACGCCCTATAAACAACCCCAGTGAGACATGGGACTTCCGATTACACAGTGACCTAGAAAACCAGCGTACGTTAGCCACTGTGCTATCCTGGTCACTTCCTACTGTCCGCTACGTCATGCAGGGCACCATACGCATGCCACTCCGCCCAAAGTGGTGCCGCCAGAATTAGGCCCACTACTGTCAGACTGCTATTTGGACCATTTGATGACTATGTGTCAAACAAGTGACTAAAGTGCTGGAGCCTACACTCAGGGAACGTGAGTCAGCACCGAGGGAAACATCACACACAAACACACTTCCTCTCGTGAGTAATTATGGACCGAGCCGCAATTACACGTTCCCGGAGACGGAGTTACGTCTTACAGGAGTCTGAGCTGATTTCAGGATGGCGTTTTTAGCCCTGTGATATTTATACTCCATTTTCATTGATAGTAAAGAAGGCCATACTGTGTGCATTTCCATCAGTTGCTCTGCATACTTTATTACCCATCATTCCCCCTGTTCCGCAGCGCTCAGGACCCCCACAGAGCAGGTGTGATGTGGTGGTGGATCATTCTCAGCGCTGCAGTGACACTGACGTGGTGGTGGTGTGTTAGTGTGTGTTGTGCTGGTGTAGAGTGGATCAGACACAGCAGTGCTGCTGGAGTTTTTAAACCCTGTGTCCACTCTCTGTCCACTCTGTGAGACACTCCTCCCTCGTTGGTCCACCTTGTAGATGTAGAGTCAGAGACGGTAGCTCATCTGTCGCCGCACAGTGTGTGTCGCTCGTCCTCTAGTCCTTCATCAGTGACACAGGACGCTGTCGGCTGGATGTTTTTGGTCGGTGGACTGTTCTCGGTCCAGACACTGAGGGGTTTAAAAACTCCAGCAGCACTGCTGTGTCTGATCCACTCTACACCAGCACAACACACACTAACACACCACCACCACGTCAGTATATATGCAGATCTACAATGGACTATAGTCTGTGATTGTGGAACTACAGAGTGCCCCGAGTGGTCAGTGGAGCTGAGGGAATGGACAGAGGTCATTTTAACGTTGACTATAGTTGATAAAATGGTAGCCTCCCCTTGGAGTCTGCAGTTTTGTTTAACGAAATCAGACCACCTCATCCATTAAACATGACTGAGGTGAGGTGAGGACAGAGCTGCAGCGTTTATCCAGGTTTCCTCCAGAGAGCAGGACGTTCGGTTACCTTCAAGGAGGAAGCTACACTGAGCATTTCAATGCAGCAGCTCAAAACACAAGTACATGTGCACAACCCACACACACCTCGGAGCTAGGTGAACCTCTGCTTAATACCGCCAGCATTCCTGCTCGCCAAGATCACCATGACAACGCGCATCAAAATGGCTGGCTGTTTCCATGGGACCGAAGACGGTGTGTGCAGGAATCGGGAGGACTCCCGTTCAGACGCCTCGCGGACACTTTAAACACAGCTGCTGGTTTAAAAAAAAAACGATTATAATATCCACATCTGCTCTTCTCCTCTGAATCTGATAAAACCAGGGTCATCCTGCAGTGCTCTGCCTCACTGAGGCCCAGCTTGAGGTCGCTATCAAAAACACTACAAGGTTTCATTGACTGACAGAGACCCAGGAAGATTATCATTAACCAGACACTGCCATAAAGAGGTCAGACGGCCACACAGACGGTCAATCGCTCAGCAGTGGACACTCTCCAAGGAGCCGGGGCCGAGGGTGACACACGGCAGCCGAGCGATTACACACACGTACACCTGTGAACACACACATACACACACAGTGAAAGGGGGATACATGGAGTGCAGGAGGAGAGGGCGAAGGAGATAGGAGAGGGGAGAGTTGTTGGTAATTATGCTTGCGGTAGTGGAGCCATGCGTAGGTGGCTCTTTAAAATTCAGCAGCTTTTCCAACTTGCGCACGTCACAACTCTTCTACTGCGGAGAAAATGATAGGTTTGAAGATGTCTGTGGGAGGCTGAGAGAGAGAGAGAGAGAGAGAGAGAGAATTCCAGACGCTTCTCTCTGTGTGTGTGTCTGTGTGTGGAACTATAGTAAATCTCATGGACGTGCTTTACACGTGTGAACATGAAAGAGGCAGAGGAATAAAAACATGATCTGAGGCAGAACGTGAGACGGAGAGAGAGAAGAAAGCATTAACAGATTTACGAGACGATGTGTGAGATGTTATTAATGCACAGAGGATCACTGCAGGCCGAGTTAACAGAGGCTACCAAAACAGACCAGAGGGAGGAGGAGACAGAGGGAAAAAAGCTCTAGATTTATACAGAAACAGAGAGAAAAATACACAGAGAAATGTAGGGGAGAGAGAGAGAGAGAGACAAGGAGGAGGAGGAGGCAGGAGACAACAGCCGAGCTGAAGCCTCTGAGCGTGGGTTCAGCGTTCCGTACCTCCACAGTCCGTGGGCTCAGAGCTCCAGAGAAACCTCCACAAAGAGTCAGAGTGGAATGCACACACAGCCGTTAAAGCCAGGCTTCGACACCCGGCCACCTCCCGCCCCACGACAGATATATGCTCCTCTCGATTTCCTGTTCTGTTACACGATGCACTGAAAACTCCAGCAGCACTGCTGTGTCTGATCCATGTGTCATTATAATGTCATGGTGGACACCTCCTGAGCTAAAATGAAGGGTATAAGAGTAACAGCTTCTACAGTTCTCTAAAGTCTTTACACCAGATACTGGAACACTGCTGTGAAGATTTGATGGCATTCAGCCACCAGGATATTAGTGAGGTCTGCTAGTGAGACTGTATTCATTGTCTGTAAGTTCAGAGTCAGGTGGATCCGAAGTCTACCCAATATCACTTGATGCAAGGCAGGAACACACCTGGAGGACAGTCACCAGGAGGAAACCCACGCAGACACAGGGAGAACACACCACACTCCTCACAGACAGTTACCCGGAGGAAACCCACGCAGACACAGAGAGAACACACCACACTCCTCACAGACGAACCCACAACCTCCAGGACCCCAGAGATGTGACAGAGACACTACCTGCTGCATGAGAACATAGGTGTTACATACAAATGCAAACAGTGTCCCATTGATGTACACTGGACTTAATAAACACACTCCCCACACTGACACCTGCTGGAACTGATTTATCTGTAACGTAATGAACCTTAATACAGACGTGTTTACATCTTTCATTGCATTATGAGCTGAGGACTGTGCACTGTCCCCTTGGCTCACCAAAACCATTTAGTATGAAATGGCAGACAATGAAGCGTATAATCATCTTATAATAACCGTGCACACTGCAGGACAGATGCTGATCAGTTCTGACACCCAGAACCAGGTCGCGTGGGGCCTCTCCTCTCAGAGCGGCAGTATTCAACACATCACAGCACTGACCCCAACATTCACACACACTTCCTCACACAAGGTCACTGAGCAGCACATTAGCATCTGGGAACCAGGCTTATTTACAGTGTGTAATGTTTGGAAAACCCAACTCTCTTAGTAAGGCAATCATACGCTAAACCCTATGTTCACACTAGAAGGCGACAAGCTGCATTTAGGCTGGGTGATGTGTGTGTCAGACTGTCCACAAGTGTGAGTGACCGGGTGAGTGTGTGACACTGGGTGAGTGTGTGTGTGTGTGTGTGACTGGGTGAGTGAGTGTGTGTGTGTGTGACTGGGTGAGTGAGTGTGTGTGTGTGTGACTGGGTGAGTGAGTGTGTGTGTGTGTGACTGGGTGAGTGAGTGTGTGTGTGTGTGACTGGGTGAGTGAGTGAGTGAGTGTGTGTGTGTGACTGGGTGAGTGAGTGAGTGTGTGTGTGTGTGACTGGGTGAGTGAGTGTGTGTGTGTGTGACTGGGTGAGTGTGTGTGTGTAACTAGGTGTGTGTGTGTGTGTGTGTGTGTGTGTGTGAATGAGTGTGTGACACCGAATAAAGATGTCTATAGTTACAGACCTGAAAAAGCCCATAACTTTGTCCACTTCTGTGTCCTGCTCCATCCCCACCATTTATTCCTGTTTCCTCAGTGATATCCCGTACAGAGAGAAATGTCCAAAAATAGCCTGTTGTACTCACACACAGCTTTCTATGTAATTTTGTCCTTTTGTCTGCGCTTGTCTTCCACCCACCCGTATTCTCCTGAGGAGGCAGGAGTTTTTGCTGTGGGCAGTGACAATGGCTTTCAACAGTGTGCGTAAAGAAACACCCAACGTGGGGCCCTATTGATTTATTTTAAACATCACAGAGCTGTAAGAGAACGGTAAAGCCACAGATCTGCCGAGGAGGGACGGTAATCCCTGCTCTAAAGGCTCTGCTGCTTTTAGTTTGGCGATTAGAATGATCAGCTGGCACACAGCACAGTGACTCAGGATCTCAGCCAGGGAACGCTCGCTATAAAGCTACACAACATGCACAATGCCACGGACTTAAGGCTGTATACGATTGGCAGGGATTAATACGGAGAAACAACATACGAATCTAAAGAAATTAAACTGAAACAGCTTGAGATAATAACACCGGTGTTACACAAAAACCAACTCGGAGGACATGGCTCTGCTTTTTATTTCTGCACTGTGCTTAATGCGGAAAAGTCAGTACCAATTTAGAATAAGACTAAGCTTACAAAGCTTTATAAATGGTGTAAAATATGTTTATAAACAGTCATGTATTATGTTAGTCATACATTAATAATCAGTTATAACACAGAGAGAGAGAGCGGGCAACCGTGAGCTGCCAAATAGTGAACCCACATCCACCTACAGTTAACCCTCAGAACTCGCTGAACGCCGACCTCCTCCATCAGTCGACGTTAACCCCGTCAGCCCCAGCACAGATTTGTTAATAAGTTTAACCCTTTAATGAATTAAAGACCAACAGAGTGTCTTTTTATTCATTAATGATAAGGTGGTGTGGACATTAGCATGTGAACAGTTGCTGAAGTTCCTAAATAGTTAGACTGGCCACCCCCGAGCCCAGTACTCAGCAACACTCAGGGCTCAGAAAACGCACAACAGTCTGAGCTTTTTAGATGTGGATAATATCCTAAAGACCTGGGATTTATTTGACCATTTATAAATGTATTCATTTATCCATGAAGTCAGTAAACTTTAGCTGAAGTTTCTCCCAAATTATGAGTTGTCTGTAATTCCCGCTCGCAGTGAAGAGGATAACGTGCTCCCTCCGCTGTCACATCAGCTCCCCGCCTGCAGACTGAAGCCAAACCTGCTCTAGGGCTACGTTCACGTGACTCAACTGGAATGACTCAAATCGTTTGTCTCTGTGTGACACAGATCTGATCTTTCCAGGGCCCTGTGTACATCAAATCTGATTTGAGTCACTTTCACGTGCGGTCCTAGAACAGATTCGTACCCAACAAGAGGTTCGATATGCGGCCCAAATAGTGCCATGACCCAACGTCACAGATTCTAAAACTAAAGCTACTATACCCAGAGAGTTCAGCAGGAACATGTGAAGCCTATACCTAAATAGATAGGTTTTTATAAGTCGATATTCAGGGCACTACATGAGTGCAGATGTTGTTAGTTTATGACGTACACTGTGCACTACATACGGTGGAGGGAGACTTAAGATTCAGCCAATCTCTTGGAGCACCAGGTAAAGGCAGCTGGACCTTGTCCTAATCATGTACAGTCAATGAACTGGTGGCTGTCCTCTGGAGCAGAATGTTTCTGTTTGTCAAGTTCAATACAAGTTCAGACACAGGCCACTTACATTCACAACTGTGAATGGTCAAGGCTTGTAATGTGAACGTAGCCTAGGACTCCCAGCCTCTGAGGCTTCACCTGGATCAGAACCTGCATACTGCTGACAATAGGGTTCCTCAGACCACTCGGGAGCACCCTAAAGAAGGCAGTTTGCGGTAATAAAGGCGTGATAGACTCAGGGAGGACACCACAAACTACACACAAACACTGACCCAAGGCTAGAACTCCAGGTCCAGGATCTGTGAAGCAGCATGGCACCCACTGAAAAACATGTAGCTTATACTTACCAGCCCTTTAGGCTGAAATCACTGGATGAAATGTAGTCTCTGTTTATCTCAGTGCTCCCTCTCCTCCTGATATACACTTACGGATAAACCTAATTATCCCTAAGGGCAGTCTAAAGTGGAGTCTGTATCATAAATATTAAAGACCCTGCCCCCAGTTTCTTGATTATACAGTACAGGGAGAGAAATCCAGTTCTGGTAAAGAGTGAGCAAATTAATGACGGAGAGAGCAGGGTCCTGAATGGTGTGGTTTCAGAGAGCGGCATAAAATAACATTGCCTAGGGGTAGGTCAAAATGAGCAGTTGGTTGCATAGCCAAATGAATCCATGTTAATATGCAGGGAAATGGTTCTCGCCACGCTTTTCAAAAGCCATCAGGGATGTCCACGGAGTCCCGGCCGACAGCTGTGTGCTCCCTTGATGGCCTCAGTGGACTGGAGAGCTGAGAATCCGTTCTGGAAGGGTTGATCACCACTGTCTCATCTCAAGACACTGGTGCAGGTCATTTGGGGAGATGCTCTCACTTGCTTGGCTTTGGAGCCAGGGAGCGGGTCTAGACAAGGGTTTCCACCCATTTTTGGTGGAAACATTTCTATATGAATAACTGTTTCTTCTGAAGCAGTGACTGTTGAAGGTAAAACTGTGTCCTGGCCAGTAACTGACAACATCACACTGATTTTACTGGGGGCTATGACACAGAATACACTCCTGTCAGATCAGATAAAAGATCCTCCCTCACAAACCAAGCAGCAGTCCGTCAGAATTATTCTGAGCGGCAGAAGCAACGTAGGAGAATCCAAAGAGACTATGGTCGATGGAGAGAATCTGCAAAAGTCTACAACCAATCAGACACGAGCTCTCAAGCCTTTGGTCACTCCTCGGATATCGTCCATTGGTTTCTAAAATATAACCGATACAGATTAGTCCACTCACTCTTCTGTGGAGTGCAGAGTACATGCAACAGTGGGAACCAGCAGTGCCCCCTACAGTTCAGTTCCACTGTGAGTTCACAGACAGATGGGTGGAGACTGTGGGTTTAGTGAGGAATGATGATTGGTCATTGGGTCTGTGCTAATCATCATCCATCCTCCACACCACGACTGCGAATAGGTTTGTGTCGATATACATTTTATAGAACCACTCTTGCAACCCACTGGGACCATGACAAGACCCCCAAGAGAGTCATGAAATCCAGCTTAAGAGCTCCTCGTCTGGAGAGTAGAGGGGATCTAGTGACTATAGACAGATAGATAAACTGTCCAGCTGATGAGATGAACTGATGCCACGTCCTCTAAGGCTTTCCTTGAACGTCCAATCAGCAGAGTGGATATTCTCTGACCCTCTAAACCCTGACTGACCCAAAAACTGGAGCCTGACCAGTATGGATTTGTAGGTATTAGCAAAAACCTTGCTCACCAATATTACTTTGAAGATCCTTTTTAACACACACACACACAAAGACAAGTGCTGTGGTCAGTTCTCAATATGCACTGATGGGTTTTCCCCTCACCAGGACTGGACCATACACACACCGATCAGATCTGAGTGGATCAGACACAGCAGTGCTGCGAGACTGTAACGGTGCACTGCGGCTGGATGTGAAGGTGTGGTGTGTAGTCAGGTCTCTGTTGTTCTCGCGGGTGTGATGTAAAGTCAGAGGGAATCGGACAGGTTGGACCGTGCTGTGTGTGGAGACCGGACTCGAGGGGCTGAGTCGTTACCCACTCGACGCTGATGATGGCTCGACTTCGCCGCATGCTTTTGATGTGTCATCCTTTACCAGCCCGGTGTGTGCAACTCTCGCCGGGAACATCAGTGCCAATTCATTTCTACCGCAGCATGTGTCATTATCTCTCTCTCTCTCTCACACACACACACACACACGCACACGCACACAGGGATAGATCAAAGGAACATGGCTGCTATCTGAGAACATCTCCTGTGCCAGGGTAAGAATACGAGACTTCACAAAGGCATTCCTCCATTCAGAGAGAGAGAGAGAGAGAGAGAGAGAGAGAGAGAGAGGGGATAGAAAGAAGAGAGACAGAAAATCACAGGACTGAGCACAGGTAATGGGGAGAAAAATAATAAGAAAGAAAAGAAAACTGAAATGAGACAAAAGGACAGTGAGGGCAAGGAAAATAAAGCAAAAGAAAGAGAAAAGTGAAGTACAAACAGAGGAGGGGAGAGAAAGAGAGAGAGAGAGAGAGAGAGAGAGAGAGAGAGAGAGAGAGAGAGACTAATGAAAAGGAGCTAGAGAATGAAAAAAAGATAGTGGGAGAATGGGGAGAGAATAGAAGACAGAGGGAGAGAGAAGAACTAAAGATATGGAGAGAGAGAGAAGGCAAGAGGGAGGGAGAGAAGGATAGAGAGATGGAGAGAGAGAGAGAGAGAAGTATAGAAAGGGAACAGAACAGAGAGGGAGGGAGGGAAGGAGAGAGAGGAACAGAAGAGATGGAGAGAGGGAGAGAGGGAGGAAGAGAAGGAGAGAGGAACAGAAGACAAGGAGAGAGGGAGAGGAACAGCAGTGATGGAGGGAGAGGGGGAGAGAGGGAGAGAGAGAAGGATAGAGGGGGAGAACGGGAGGAAGAGAAGGAGAGAGGAGCAGAAATGATGGAGAGAGAGGGACAGTAGGAGGGGGAGCAGTAATAGGTGAGTGCAGCAGAGCACAAGGGCAGAGACAGATTACGCAAAAGAAAGACAGGAAAAAATGAAGATAAGGAGAAAGAGAGCGGCAGAAATCCACTAACGAAGGCAGTGAATGAAAAACCTGAGGCAGCAGAAGAGAGCCTCGCCTCGCCTCACCTCACCTCCTTAAATCCAGCAGGGAGCTCTTCCCTCGGCAAAGTGCTGAACGCTGCACAAGAACTGAGGGAAAACAAGGGCCTTGCAGCGGTTACCTAGGGGCTGAGGAACAATCGGCCGGACGCCTCCTCAGACCCTGGCTCCACTCTGTGAGCTGCGTGGCTTTAAGGTCAGAGAAACTGCTTCTTAATGTCCTTCAGCAGAAGTCCACAAACTTCATTTATCCAAGATCAGGGATGGATTTGGACTTGATCTTGACTCAGTCATTGCTGCCCCTCCCTTTAAATTGTTCTGCTCTGATTTGAGGTAGATCCCATTTCTCATTTTTTCCCATAGCCCTTGTTTTTGAGTGTCATCATGCCCCTTACAACTCAGTTACCGGGGCAACTCTTCACAGCCCCTCACATCATCACAACACTTTCTTCTGCGACGCTCTGCTGCCAGTCTGCAGTGATATCAGAGGAGTGCTGCTGGACTTGAACACAGTTAAATTTAGGGTAGCACACTACGGCTGGACAATTATTCAATATACATCACAATCTAAAACGTTTCAATAACGAAGATATTATTTTTAAACAGCATCTGACGGTCGTCACAGGGCGCTGTCATCAATATTAAAGTTAGTTTAAAAACATTAACATTGACAAAAGCCAAGTTGTTGCTTGTTGGTGATGTCATGTTTCTTCTTTGTTTTGACCAGTTTTTTGTTGTTTATATCGATATTAAAATTATAATCATATTGACTGAAATATAGAACTATATCGTGATATAAACCTTGGCCGTATCGTCCAGCCCTACATCACACCTTCAAAAGCATTCATCAATGACATATTCCCACTCCTAACTCTCTGTGACATGAAGCTGAATTCAGTGGCTATTTGTTCGAAACGTCCAGTTCCACCTTAAATACTGCAGTAGCCCAAGTGCTAGTAATTGTTTCACTCTTTAAAGAGGAACTACAGGTGTGAATTGTGAGAGAGAGTGTGTGAAACTGTCTACAATGTGAGTGACTGGGTGAGTGTGTAAGTGACTGGGTGAGTGTGTGAGTGAGTGGGTGAGTGTGTGAGTGACTGGGTGTGTGAGTGAGTGACTGGGTGAGTGTGTGAGTGACTGGGTGAGTGTGTGAGTGTTTGAGTGACTGGGTGAGTGTGTGAGTGACTGGGTGAGTGTTTGAGTGACTGGGTGAGTGTTTGAGTGACTGGGTGAGTGTGTGTGTGTGTGTTTGAGTGACTGGGTGAGTGTGTGTGTGACTGGGTGAGTGTTTGAGTGACTGGGTGAGTGTGTGTGTGTTTGAGTTACTGGGTGAGTGTGTGTGTAAGTGACTGGGTGAGTGTGTGTGTGTGTGAGTGACTGGGTGAGTGTGTGCAGTAGCCTAAGTGATAGTAATTGTTTCACTCTTTAAAGAGGAACTGGAATTTTACTTATAGCCACAGAGACCTCAGCTGCTCCTCGTGCTGTTTTCTGCTCGTTCTGAAGTAAAGGCCATAATCCACTGAAACTACATTAAACTCAGACAATACACTGGGGCTCATAGAAAGTACAATACTTTCATAGCCTTTCATCTGAACTGTGTCCCTGAAAAACCTCAGTTCCGAGGGCTATGTTGATGTTCCCCTTCGCCCTACCCCTCTTTCCCTTCAAAAACTGAGATACCCCCACCCCCAGGGAAAATGGAAGGGCGTGGCTAAAGGGAGGAATGGGATTCATCATTGGACTCAGTCTCGACCTCTGTCTAGACCAGCCATAATCTTGAGCCTGACGTATACTCAAACGGTGTAGTGATTACCAGGGGTGGGCGATACGGCCCTAAAATAATATCACGATATTTCAGGGTACTTAGGCGATAACAATATTCTTGGTGATAAGAACTAAACACGGAAAAATACTTGTATTGATTTCAAGGACAATAAAATAAATGATATAAATTATATAATATTTAGCATTTCATAAATATTAATAACATTAAATTTCAAACATTCCGAGGTTTATTTTGTAAACAACAGTAACTTACCAAGATTCTGATTTTGTATAAAATAAATAATGAAGAATATAAATCTACCACACGACCAAAGCGCATAAAACGTAGTGTGTGAATATAAACAAGCAGAAGGTAGCAGTCATCCACCTTACATACGATGCCTGTCTAAATTCATCAGAAACAATCAGAGACATGCAGCTGAACTTCAAGGCCCATGAGGTATCCCACCATGGGAGGTGGGGAGGCAGGTGTGACTGTTAGCACACAGTGACTCACAGCTGTGCAGCTGTTGAAGGCAGAAGTGTGTTGCGGCAATTCAGCATCCAATCAAAGAGCAGAACACGAGTAACTCTTTGTTGAAGAAGTCGTTCTCAGTGTTATCACACCCTCAGGCCAGAGGTTCCCTCGTGTCCCCAAATCACAGTCCGACCAAACAGAACATAACCTGCAGCTGTAACAGAAATCAGTCCAGTGCAGGTGCCCTTTAGGTGGCTCAGGACCCATTTACAGACCTCGACATGATCCCAGTGAGATCGCAAATGTGGTTCTACAAAAAAGATTCTGATACAAACTGAAGTGGGGCCTAAATGGAGAGATGGAGGATGGAGATTCTGTCAGGTGATCTCCAAAAGCTACAAAGGGGTGATTAAACCTCGCTCTAAAACTACACAGCAGTGTTCTCCCCCTGTGTAAACAGCCCCTGTTCAGAACGCCCGCTTTCAGCACCTGTTCCTTTAAATGATAATGAGCCGCTCTCTGTTCACCCCGACCCCGAGCGCACAGCAGTGAGGAGCGAGGAGCAGAAGCTCTGGTTTTTAGCTGTTTTCACTCTGTTCTCTTTCTTTTCCGTTTTTACTCAGTGCTCTTATTTCTCCGCGCTCGTTGTGTCTGTTTTTGTGTCTGTCTTTGCGCTCTCACATAAACACGGGTCCAGCGCTGTGATTGGACAGACTCAGACGAGGGGGCGGGTAATTCTTGACGTCAGAATCGGAGCAGAACGAGAACAGCTCGTTTTATCCCATGTTTTCTGACTTGGGCAGGGTAGCCTTGTTTCACAGTGTGTGGGTTGTAAAGTCTCAATAAGGCTCCTATTAAACAAAACATTTTCTCATGAAACCAAAAAAATATGGCACTAACTGAACATTGAACACGGGGCAAAGCCTTAAAATCATGCCACAGCTGAGTAACGTTAGCTTCATTCAGAACACGCCACGCCATGGTTCCATTCTCCTCTGAAAGGCAAACAACATTTTACACAAAAGGAAGCGTACGGCCAGATGGTTTAATGACACGCTCCGGCTCAGATGTGTGTTCGGGGTTTCTGAGCGAGTACTAGACGACTAAAAATACTACTCAGGACCACAACCTCCAGAAAGGTTACAGAGGGGATGAGAGTCACTCAGGAATGAAACACCGAACACATTCCAGGAGCTCTTCCACTCCATTTGTCCGAGGCTGTAATTGATGGGCTAATGCAGCAGGGGAAGGCAGGTGGTGTTTTAATGATGAGCTGATCTTTGGGCAGTTGCACGCTGGCATTTGATGAGGTCTGTGCTGTCGATTTGCATTTGCATGCTCCATTTTCCTCCTCTGGAAAAGGCATACCAATGAGGGGAACGCTCTGCAGCTGTCAAGGAGCACGCAGAGGGTGGAAGGGAGCAGGAAGAGAGCGACAGGGGCACAAAGAAAGAGTGACAGAGAGAAATGCACAGGGAGAAGAGGAGAAAAAGGGTTTTGTGATGGAGAGGCAGAAAACACACTGCTCGTCACGTCCTGAAGTTTATGAGATTTACACTGAGTTTTATTATTTACACTGTTTTTTATTTTAAACAGGTGATGTCACAGCCGCAGGGGCTCGGGGTCCGGGGCGGGACGCTCTGCTCGGTTCACTGTCTGTGAGGAGTGTGGTGTTTTCTCCCTGTGGTGGTGTGGGTTTCCTCCTACAGTGCAAACACATGTCGGCAGGTGGAGTGACAGGGTGACATTGTCCACAGGTGTGAATTTTGAGAGTGACTGGGTGAGTGTGTAAAACTGTTCACAGGTGTGGGTGAGTGACTGGGTGAGTGTGTGAGTGACTGGGTGAGTGTGTGAAACTGTCTACAATGTGTGTGAGTGACTGGGTGAGTATGTGAGTGACTGGGTGAGTGTGTGAAGCTGTCCACAATGTGAGTGAGTGACTGGGTGAGTGTGTGAAGCTGTCCACAATGTGAGTGAGTGACTGGGTGAGTGTGTGAAACTGTCTACAATGTGAATGAGTGACTGGGTGAGTGTGTGAGTGACTGGGTGAGTGTGTGGGTGAGTGTGTGGGTGACTGGGTGAGTGTGTGAAACTGTCCACAGGTGTGAATATTGAGAGTGACTGGGTGAGTGTGTGAAACCCTCCACAGGTGTGGGTGTGTGAGTGTGTGAAACTGTTCACAGGTGTGAGTGTGTGAGTGACTTGGTGAGTGTGTGAAACTGTCCACAGGTGTGAATTTTGAGAGTGACTGGGTGAGTGTGTGAAACCCTCCACAGGTGTGGGTGTGTGAGTGTGTGAAACTGTTCACAGGTGTGACGGTGTGAGTGACTGGGTGAGTGTGTGAAACTGTTCACAGGTGTGTGTGTGTGTGAGTGACTGGGTGAATGAGTGAGTGACTGGGTGAGTGTGTGAAACTGTTCACATGTGTGTGTGTGTGTGAGTGACTGGGTGAATGTGTGAAACTGTTCACAGGTGTGTGTGTGTGTGTGAGTGACTGGGTGAATGTGTGAGTGACTGGGTGAGTGTGTGAAACTGTTCACAGGTGTGTGTGTGTGTGTGTGTGAGTGACTGGGTGAATGTGTGAAACTGTTCACAGGTGTGTGTGTGTGTGGGTGACTGGGTGAGTGTGTGGTGCCCTGTCCAGAGTGTGTCCCTGTTCTGGACCCACCATAACACCGATGAGGATGAGGCCCTTACAGAGGCAGAATGAATTAACGAATGAATGAATGAATGAATACTTACTTTTAAGACCAAACTAAAGCCTATCTTTGATCATGTTGTCAATTCAACAACTGAGTCAGAGTTATCGCCTCGCTGGCATGACACTCATTACATTCACTTCAGAAAAAAATGATGCAATTAACTACCTCTGTTTATTTTACTGATGTGGGGCTCCGCTGGGAATACTTCCCCCTCCTTTGATCATCTTTGATCACTTTTCCAATTAAAAGTGCTGCTGTGAGTTTTGCCAGTCAGGTCATCTCCGGCGGAGTCTCAGGACGTGACGGCGAGGCTAAACAAGTTCTGCTCTAAACTCCACTCACTCCGGCCCTCGAGCCGCGCTAATGAGACAGAAACAAACATTTAGGAGCTAAAGAAAATGTGCTGGATGCGAATATTCTGCTGGACGGACAGTACTCGGGGTTTTATTGCTCTGTGAGCCCAGTAGGGAGTAGTACAGGTAATACACACGGCCTCTCCAGCACATCAGGAGCGGCTCTGAACATCCCAATAAACATTAATACAAACGTACTTCACATGAGCTCTTCTCCAACTAAGACTTACCACATGGAACACAAAGTGGCTAGGCTAGTAACATTAGCTGGGGTGAATAGAGACTATTAAAACCTGTAGGTACCATTTTAATGCAGATTTACACTGTGTTCACACATCATGATTTTGCTGTTTTAATTTAAGGCAAAGTAATATTTATAATCTATAGATCCCTGCCTTGGTCAACAGTCAGACTGCACCTTGAGCCCTTCGAGCTTCAAGTACAGCTTGATTCTACCTGCCATCCCTCAAGTCACATGGAGGACTCTTGTTAACGCTGGCGCCCAGACGGTGGAACAGACTTCCACTGGTTTCCAACAGTGGACCCTCTCACGGTCTTCAAACACAGACCGAAGACCCATCTCTTTGTGACCCAGGGCTCACCAAAACAGACTGTTTTTACACTTACACTGCGCTAACTCCTTTCTTTTTAGGTTTGAGCAGTGACTAGATTGTATTGTGCATTGCACTTGCTGCGCGTTGTTCTTTCTAGGTATCAGCACTGGCCCTTGTTCTGGCCGCGTCTGAGCTCAGAGGGAGTTTGGACCCTAACCGATTTGTGCGAGCGAGGACACACACTCTGTCTGAACACCTAACTCACTACATGTCGTGTGTATTCATGCACCACTGGCTTCTACACACAATAGCACTCCGTTTTTTGATCAGTCCCTAAAGTTGAGTATGTCCATGGTGCACTGAGGAAAGACATCGTATCTGCTCACCACTGCTCATGTGCAGTCCACACATCTCTGATTCCACTCAAACCATTAATAGACACTGGTAATTGGACCTATACTGATTGTGTGGACTATAATCTATAACACCACAGCAACTGAACAACTGAAAGCGTGATATTGCCTCAGTTACCGGTCTCTACCTCGAACAGCACGCTGGTACAGCTTCATAGCAGTTTAATAACAGACTGCAGCACGAAGTGAATAGTGGTAATCAGACGGAACCGTGGTTAGCGCTGTGGGCAACACCAGTAAGAGGAAAAGCAAAGCTTCCATTTGCTAAAGCTTCAGTGCGTCCCAGGCAGCGTGGGGATAATGGCACGTCACAGAGCTTAGCCCGTGTCAGCCAGGAGACGCTCTTTCTCCCAGCCTGTGATTACAGACAATTAAGAAGTTCAGGGTTACTGTAGGGAGGCTGATCCGGCTGCTCAGGCACTGCAGTTAGGTGGAGAAACTCCAGCTGGAATACCTTTATGAAGCCTTAAGTGCGACAATGGTGTAGACCAGTCTTAAGGCTATTTTTTGTTCTGGAGTAGAGGTCACCGCGCTGTTTACTTTAAAACACACAACTCTTGCTTCTTACTGAGCTTTAATCACACGCTGTGACTGAAAGTGTGACCTACTCGCTGTATAGAGCACTATTTTGGGGTTCTGCCATTTTGTAGCAGTGTCTGAAAACAGTGGACAATATTCAGCACACTAAAACAACCCCACAATGCACTGCAAAGCGTAGTGTACGACCCGTGTAGTCTAACAGACAGCAGTGTTGTTTGGTAAAATACCTGCATGAGGTAGTGTCAGAAATGATTCACTGCTCTAATGAATTACCCTATAATAGTGCACTGTATAGTGAGTGATGTAGGGAATAGTGCAGCCATTTTGGACACAGGGACAGCACGAGCCCTTAACATGCTTCTGATGCATGATGCCAATAATAGGATCCCATTCCCAACCACTGCCACGCCAACCAATCAGAACACTGAATTAGCTCACGGTAATGAACGATTCCAGACACGACTCCTCAACACACAGTCAGAAACATGGGCAGGAGACGGTTGAATCGATCGCAAACAATAGTCACTCTCTCTTCCACAGCCATGGTGCTTCTTAGATTCTGACTGATTCAGACGTCCCGGACTGATTCAGGAATCTTACTGAAGAGTTCGGTCTCTAACCCCAACTCTGTGTCTGACTGATTCAGATGTCCCGGACTGATTCAGATGTCCCGGACTGATTCAGGAATCTTACTGAAGAGTTTGGTCTCTAACCCCAACTCTGTGTCCGACTGATGTATCCGTCCCTCAGTGTCCACTGCTCGGCCCTCGTCCGGACTCAAGGGTGGAACTTATGAGCTCCCCAAAACAAAGGAGAAGAAACTGGATCAGTTCTGAATCAGACTCTGATTCATTTAAACACAGGTCAAGAAATTCGGTTCAGGAAAAAAAAGCCCAACAATTTTGAAATTGCTTTTCACCAAATTTTAGTGAATAAAATAACATCCCATTACTCCCCAACCAACCATCCTGCTGAAGAATTACGTCAGAAACCAAAATGTGCCCAGTTTCTACTTCATGTTGACGTTAAGAGTTTAAAGGAGATAAAAGCGTAGAATGACCCTGAACCTGTGGGTGCATGGTGACATACTGTTTCATACTGGGTGAAGCCTTGGCCTAGTGGGCTTGGTAGCGGAAGGTTGCCAGGTCAATCCCCAGGACTGACAGTAATATCCATGGCTGAAGTGAAACCCCCCAAACACCCCTTGGGCGCTGGGACTTTAGGGAAATGACTTTAGGGAAATGCTGATATAAACATAATAACTGAACCAAACCTCATACGGCACTATAACTAGATCATCCTTATCTTCATATCGAAAGAACTCTGATTACAGTCTGATTAAAACTCTAACAGGTGAGTCTCGAGAGGCGTTCCCATTAGCTGTAGCCTGTGATGGCCTGGATTCTCCGCTCTGTCCTTGTGATCCTCAGTTGAGTCATGAGGCACTAAACAGCCACCCTGTCTCTTTCAGGTGTTTTGGATAGAAGCACTGCAGACCATTTTGGGACAGGGATACGTTGGAATACTCGTAAACTGGGTAACAAACCCGAGCGTGGTAGTCACGCCATTCATCTCGGGCCCATTCCCAAAAGGTTGGGTTTATTTTGGCGTAGCAGAGGCTTGGTGATCATTCATGCCGAATCCCAAGAGGGAACCGCAACCCAGAATTACCTTCACTCTTTAAAAGTATCACACACTCAGACTCCATCTTCAAAGACGTAATTAGGCCAATCACAATCGTGGAATCTCAGCTGATCATTAATTGCCATAAAAATAAGGCCATTTAATAATTTATAAAACTGCTGCCAGTTTCCTTCCAAAACACAGATGTTGTGAGGTCATAGCGCTGTGCGATACCGTATCGTTTGCAATAATATTGTTATAAGTTTTAAAACGATAAAAAAAAAAAAATCTATATAGAGATAATATATAGAGACTTGTTTACGTAACAAAATCACGTAGTTACCCGTAATACGGCATACGCTCTTTATCGAAGTCATTTAGACACAGTGAGGTTCGGCGGAGAGCGGCTCTGAGGCGGAGGAACCTGCTCCAAAAGGGGAGTGGCTTCAGTCGTGTGGAGGGGGCGTGGTTACAGAATATCAGACGTACAATAAACCACGGTGTTACGTGAGAAATGAATACTATTATTATTATTAAACATAGTATATGTAATTATCATTTTCTACAACTAATATTAAAGTAACATTTATTTTGTTGCAATAGTTTGTTCTTAAATTGAATAAATGTTTCAGTGTTTAATGTCATAATGTTATGAATATTTATCATAATATATTTATATTACCACCAAAATAATGATTTTAGGGCCATATCGCCCACCCCTAGTAGGTGGAGTGACAGGGTGAATGTGTGCG
Source organism: Hoplias malabaricus (assembly GCF_029633855.1). Classification (NCBI taxonomy): domain Eukaryota; kingdom Metazoa; phylum Chordata; class Actinopteri; order Characiformes; family Erythrinidae; genus Hoplias; species Hoplias malabaricus. The sequence continues at coordinate 43,061,082 of NC_089809.1, forward strand.
TCTGTCCACAGGTGTGTGTGTGTGTGAGAGAGAGAGAGAGAGAGAGACTGGGTAAGTGTATGGTCCCTTTCCCAGGGTGTGTTCCTGCCTTGTTGTCCATTGATTCTGGGTAGGACTGAAGTGCTTGAAAATGGATGGATAAATGAACAAATAAATGAATGAATGAATGAATCAATGAACGCACAATAGCAAGAGTCACTGTGTTTCAAGCTCCAATAAACACACTTGGCTCACCACTGCCTTCTGACAATATTCATAACATAAACACACAACCACTCACTCGATCCTTTAAAAGGCATTAAATGCGAAGTAAGATTTGTTTTTGTTGATGTGTCTCAGTAAATGCATTATTCATGTTCTCTTATTTACATAAATCTGCCGGAACCCAAGCGATCAACATGCACCCAGTTTACACTCTCTGATAACCCAAATAACTAATCAGGCAACTCTGCAATGTGTGACAGGCCTGGTTTCAAACTAGCCACAGAAATTCTTAAAGCCACTGTCCTCCTGCTGACCACTGTCTCTGTGTGTGTGTGTGTGTGTGTGTGTTTGGGGGGAGGGGGGTGGTAGGGTGCAGAGAGAATGACACAGGCTTTTGTCTTTTCAGAGATTGATTAACATAGTCAAGTGGGCGGGGCTAAATCAGGCAGACGTGATATAAGGTCTGCCCAGAACCAATCAAAGTTAGGAACGCATTTGCATCACTCCCCTTGATAAAGACATTGTTTCTCAAAAAGCTGACACAGGGGCGCAGCAGGTAGTGTCCCTGTCAGTAAGGAGTGTGGTGTGTTCTCTCTGTGTCTGTGTGGGTTTGCTCCGGGTGACTGTCTGTGAGCAGTGTGGTGTGTTCTCTCTGTGTCTGCGTGGGTTTGCTCCGGGTGACTGTCTGTGAGGAGTGTGGTGTGTTCTCTCTGTGTCTGTGTGGGTTTCCTCCGGGTGACTGTCTGTGAGGAGTGTGGTGTGTTCTCTCTGTGTCTGTGTGGGTTTCCTCCAGGTGTTCCAGTTTCCTCCCACAGTCCAAAAACACACGTTGGTAGGTGGATTGGAGACTCAAAGTGTCCGTAGGTGTGAGTGTGTGAGTGAATGTGTCACCCTGTGAAGGACTGGCGCCCCCTCCAGGGTGTGTTCCCGTCTAGTGCCCAGTGACTCCGGGTAGGCTCCGGACTCACCACCGCTGCCCTGAACTGGATAAGATGGATTTTTTTTAGTTTCACCACAGTTCAACACACCAGACACAATTCGAGTAATGGAACGTAACCTCGGCACTAGTAGATGATGTCATGCAAGAACCTGAATACACATTAGAATACACAGGAAACACATATTGACAGCCTTCAGTGAATTCACCCCTCACCGGCTGCAGGGGCGTCCAAACACTAAAGGCTTATTCTGTGACATATCTTTATGATTAAGAAAATGTCATCTCTTTCCTTACACACTTAAAAACAAGTGAACAGCGGCTTTAATTCATTCCTGGCATCCTCATATCACCAAAAGGTCACTACTGCTAATGAACGAATGAACAAAGAAACTCTGAAGCCATCTGCAGAAATTAGTTTCTACGTTTTCCATCCTCCTGCCTACAATCTCTGCAGAGCTGGCTTTTCAGGCTCAAGCCTTTCTCTCCAGTACTCCAAAGCTGCAGGGTTTTCAGCAATTCTCTCACTGCTGGTTCAGTCACTGAGACTCTCCTCCCTCCGTCACTCTCACGAACACCTGACTGGGCTAAATTTAGAGGCAGGTGAAGCAAGACCTCATTAACTCCATCAGCAGGCATTGGGACTACCTACTTCCCTGCACTGGAGGATGGGAGCCACGAGCCTGGCTCACAAACTCTTTCTCAGCCCCTCATTATCAGCCACGACAGTGCACTTGCTAAATTTAAACTAGAACACACCAGGAGTCCCCTCCTGCAATCGCAGCCCTGGCGAAGTGAGGCCAGTGGCAGAAAAAATAAAAAAACAGAGGTGTAAAGACAGGGCAAGGTGCTCTGTGCTTGGAAATGAGGCGAGAGGACGCAGGCCAACGCCAAGATAAGTGTGTAACTGACGGTCCTTCATCAGCGAGAGGCTTGCATCCTTCAGACTGTGACGGCAGAAGGATCTGAACTCATTTGTGTCGGCGGAAATGAGCCCGAGGAGGCTTTCGGGGAGGTACAAGATGACTACGGCGATAGCTGTCGAGCGCTGCTGCATCAAATTACCATCTACGCTCGAGAGGGAGTGACACATTGGGAGGAGAAAACAATAACCCGGTAATCATCGCAGCGACAACAGTGCGCCGAAGAGAGAGAAGGGGAGGGACGTGAGGACAACGAACGCAACAGCTGGGGTCAGGTAAACCAAGAGCTAATCTAAGTTTAGCCCAAGCTCGAGCCTCGCCTTGCCACAATCAACGTGAGAATCCGGGCTAAATCCCAACATAAGCTCTGCCCACGTACGGCACAACAGCCGATACACTCGCCAGAACAGACAGATCCTATTTCTGCCAGTATACACACACACACACACACACACACACACACAGCAGGGGATCTCTCTCGGTCTGTTTAAGGAAACACAGCAGTGGGAGTCCATCTTTGTGGCACACTGATGTGAGGGGGGGGGTTCAGAAAGAGATATTGATACAATACACTCTACAATTTCACAAACTCACCCAGTCTCACACACACACACACAGCTGTGGACAAATTCACACACTCACCCAGTCACTCACAGCTGTGAACAGTGTCACACACTCATCCAGTCACTCACACACTCACCCAGTCACTCACACACTCACACACTCTTACAGCTGTCGACAAATTCACACACTCATCCAGTCACTCACACACTCCCCCAGTCCCTCACACCTGCAGAGGGCTTCACACTCACTCACTCACACCTGTGGACAGTTTCATACACTCACCCAGTCACTCACACACACCTGTGGACAGTTTCTCACACCCACTCTTCCTACCAACGTGTGTGTGTGTTTGGACTGCGGGTCGCATGTGGAGCACCTGGAGGAAACCCACGCCGACACAGAGAGAACACACCACACTCCTCACAGACAATGACCCAAGGACAGGACCCCACCCAGGACCCCGAGCCCCCGCAGCTGTGTGACAGAGACACTACCGTGTCGCTCTCCTGATCCTTCTGCCAAAAATGTGATTATCTCTTCTGATGAAGAGCACTTTCAGGAAGGACATCCACACGTCCCCATTCTGAAACGGACACAAAGACATACGGCCTGGGACTGGAGGAGTGGACAGATTGCTCCAAAGACAATAGTCTTCCCCATTTATGACTCAATTACAGAAGATGGCAGAGGCTCCCGAGTGCCGCAACCATTTGTGCGTTGGCTCCATCATCTGGAGATCATGAGTTTGATCCCTGGTGATGCCAGAGCCATCTGTGGGCAGAAGTCGGCATTCTTCCCTCCCTCCCTCCCTCCCTTTTACACGATTAGTCCTTCAACAACCAGCGAACCGTCTATTATCTAACACACACATTATGGCAGCGGGTGTTCTCCTCCTGGAGTCCTGAGCTATCTCCACTTTGGAAAGTTGCAGAGGCTGGAATCTCCTCTCAGAAGAAGTGTGTTTGCTCTCACCCTCCCAGCCGGGTGGGATCGTGTGATGGGGGAGCTCTAGCAAGTGGGTGGAAGTGGTGATGACTAATCTGAGGGGAGTGAATTGGGTTTAAACGAGATGCTAGCTCCGTTTTGCCTCCGTAGACCACCAGGTTCCCGTACCTCAGTAACTGCATCTGACTAACAAACAAAAAGACATGACGTCCAGGGCCCCTCCGTCCTGGTGCGCAGCAGGCACAATCCCAAACACAATCAGAGTGGGCTGCGAGGATCCAAAATTGAATGAGCGCATCTAGGTCCAATATATTGTGGATATTTCTCCTTTATTGTGGGGCTCAGACACGGAGGCTGTACGCACGCCCGGCTCCCAGGAGGTGTCAGTGTTACTGCAGAGGCCTTATATAACAGCAACATCATTAGAGGGACTGAGTTAAGAGGGGCATCTCCAGACTAAAATATCATTTGTCAGTGGCAAAAAAAAGAGGCCTCGGAAGCTGGAGGGCCATTTATTACCAAAAGCAGCACCACGCTTCAGCAAACAGCTCCTTAAACGCTCAAATACTTGATCCTAAGTAGAGGCACTTGAGGGAGATTTGATTTACCGCACTTTACCGAGTGAAAAACTAAAGCGAGAGAAGTAGGATGTTTTCTTTATTGCACTGTGTACACTGTAAACACACACACACACACACACACAGCTTGTTTAACCTGCAGTTCAGTTCGTCTGATTCTGAAGGGTGTCTGTGGATTTACCGCTCGACAAAAAAAAAGTGCTTTCAACACGTATTCAGTTTTGCAGTGTGTCCAAAACAATGACTTATCATGTCATTTACTGAAATGCACGCCGCTCTCGTGTTAATTGCTGCTGAGAGGCGTTTTGACTCAGCTCGTGTACTTTGATGTATTAATTCTGGAAGCTCGGAGGCAGTAACATATGGAGGCCATTAAAAAGCAATGTTTTCTTGCTCGGTTTTGACACTCTTTGAGGACACAGTGTTGTGTGGCTTTGGAAACGCACAAGCTACACAAACTCACACACACTGACACCTGGTTAAACGTGATTTAAAACATCGCAATGACTGTGTTTCTACACTCACTGTCCCTTTAATCAGCTCAGAGGCCTATAGCAGCAATGTGTAGGTCTAAGATTAGACTGTTGCTCTGCATGCTTTTGTTAGCCCCCTTCATCAGTGACACAGGACGCTGTCGGCTGGATGTTTTTGGTCGGTGGACTGTTCTCGGTCCAGACACTGAGGGGGTTAAAAACTCCAGCAGCACTGCTGTGTCTGATCCACTCTACACCATCACAACACACACTAACACACCACCACCACGTCAGTGTCACAGCAGCGCTGAGAATGATCCACCACCACATCACACCTGCTCTGTGGGGGTCCTGAGCGCTGAGGAACACGGGGAAAGAGGGGGGTACTGAAGTATGCAGAGTGTAGTCTGTAATTGTAGAAATACAGAGTGAGCAGTGTGGTCAGTGGAGCTGATAAAGTGGACAGTGAGGAGATACAAGGAGGTCATTTTAAAGTTTTGGCTGATTGCTTAAATCCTAATTCATACTTATGTAAAATAACCCTAGTAACTGTAAGAGTTCGGGGCTTAAACAGATGGACTTTGAGAGAGGTCTGCTTGAGCTGGCATCAAACCAAGTGATGGGACATCTCTAATATTCACTTAATGATCTCAGCATACACCCACACACACACTAAACCTGTCACACTACAGCACTACAAACCCTCAGCTTGAAAAACTCCCTTGTTCAGTGACGGTGCACATTAGAGTGGGGATCTGGAGCCCACGGGATAAAACAAGACCATCTGATTCTGCTCCACTTCAGACTTTAGAATGGCTCCGCCCCCTCGTCGGAGTCTGTCCAATCACAGCGCTGGACCCGTGTTTGTGTGAGAGCGCAGACACGAGGTTAAACTCAGCAAAACAGACACAACGAGCGCGGAGAAATAAGAGCACTGAGAAAAAACGGAGAAGAAAGAGAACAGAGTGAAAACGGCTAAAAACCAGAGCTTCTGCTCCTCGCTCCTCACTGCTGTGCGCTCGGGGTCGGGGTGAACAGCGAGCGGCTCATTATCATTTAAAGGAACAGGTGCTGAAAGCGGGCGTTCTGAACAGGGGCTGTTTACACAGGGGGAGAACACTGCTGTGGGGCTCGTGGGGTTTGGACCAAAGCGTTTCATTAAGAAACAGAACTATGTTCCACTGTGGAGACGAGAGAGAATATGCTGCTATTAATCACTAAACGCTAGTTCGAAAGGAGGACAATATCAGGCTTATTCACTATGAGAGCTTGTACCATAAGCTTGCAGCCCTCCACCCTCCTCCTCTGCCTCTGCACAACATCCACCCCCTCAGCTGCAGAGGCACGCATTACATTAGGGCCAGAAGAAAGATAGTTTGTTGGTGAGTGTGTTATGTAACATATCCAGCAGTGCGTGGAGGAATCCCTTACCGCATGCAGACCCCTCCACCCAGCCTCCTGCCACTAGAGCTACACCAAGACGTGGCTGTATCTCAGCTCTAACTACGCACACCTCAATTTGTTGAGGCTTATTCATCATTAACATGGAATAATGTTAATTCACTTTCAGTAATTCAAAATAAAGCTCCCCTTAGTGTCTGCATTCTGTGCTGTGTTTTCTTTAAAGCAACACTAGGTAGTATCTTCACCTTAAAATTACAGCTTTAAAACAATCATGATGATACACTGAGCTGTAACAGGGAGAACAGAGCCTCTGTGTTTACTACTCTGGGCTCAGCACCTCAGAAACGGCACCGTGTAACTCCCCTTAATTACACAACAGTGCTGTAAAAGTGAATTACACACTGCAGCTGTAGGGGGAGCCCAGGAGCAAAAACACCAAATTTTGCCTTGTGTTCTTTAACCCCTGAGGGAAATTCACAGCCCAGAGGATGCTTTGATGAATCTGAGAGCCTTGTCGCCATGAGGACACAACAAACACAGATCAGGTTTCCACCATCTGTTCAAGCGCTGTCCACCGCACAAAGCCTCACGGACGACGGGTCAGCGTCCACCCTCTCACACTGACCTTAGACTGAAAGGCCTACCATGGAAGCTTTAGGTGGATTGGTATACAGGTCCGGTCCCTTGGTCCAGACCAAACAAGGTAATAATAGCTATTTACAACTTACATTTAGTGCTGGTTTGGTTTGCGACCCCATTGACACATTTATAACCAACAAGATAATAATACAATTAAAAAAACAAGATGGTTGTCAACACGGCACGGTGGAGCAGCAGGTAGGTGTCGCAGTCACACAGCTCCAGAGACCTAGAGGTTGTGGGTTCGATTCCTGCTCTGGGTGACTGTCTGTGAGGAGTGTGGTGTGTTCTCTCTGTGTCTGCGTGGGTTTTCTCCGGGTGACTGTCTGTGAGGAGTGTGGTGTGTTCTCTCTGTGTCTGCGTGGGTTTCCTCCGGGTGACTGTCTGTTAGGAGTGTGGTGTGTTCTCTCTGTGTCTGCGTGGGTTTCCTCCGGGTGACTGTCTGTGAGGAGTGTGGTGTGTTCTCTCTGTGTCTGCGTGGGTTTCCTCCGGGTGACTGTCTGTTAGGAGTGTGGTGTGTTCTCTCTGTGTCTGCGTGGGTTTCCTCCGGGTGACTGTCTGTTAGGAGTGTGGTGTGTTCTCTCTGTGTCTGCGTGGGTTTCCTCCGGGTGACTGTCTGTGAGGAGTGTGGTGTGTTCTCCCTGTGTCTGTGTGGGTTTCCTCCAGGTGCTCCAGTTTCCTCCCACGCTCCAAAAACACACGTTGGTAGGTGGATTGGCGACTCAAAAGTGTCCGTAGGTGTGAGTGTGTGTGTGTGAATGTGTGAGTGTGTGTTGCCCTGTGAAGGACTGGTGCCCCCTCCAGGGTGTATTCCTGCGCCCAATGATTCCAGGTAGGCTCTGGACCCACCATGACCCTGAATTGGATAAGCGCTTACAGATAATGGATGGATGGAAGATTCTGGGCTATTTCACCAGTAGTAAACACAGTGAGAGGTTGTGAGAAGGATAAAGGAGACAGAAACTCCTACACCTCACCAACCACTGATCTCAGAACAGTATGGGACGGTTCAGCTGTTTCTTTGAAGGCACAAAGAGCAAAGCAACAGATGTTTCATGAAGAGGGAAAGTCGAGGACAGGGACAAGACGGTTCTCTGCGTTTCGTTAATTAACCAACGTTTCTGGTGATTGCCTCATGTTTGAATTTAACTCGATGGTGTGAACCGAAGATGATTATCGATCAGGTCGTTTACACCACATCCGGGGGAGGTCAGAGGGACGGGAACGGAACACAAGCGGAGATGTGCTGAACGTCTGGCAACTACTCTGCATCTGTGAAACATCACCAGTCCTGACCTCTCCTTTCTCTGGACAGTAGCAGCACTGACCTCTGCAGAAATACAGCAGCTGCCAAATCAAAGCCATAACAGCACCAGAGCAGATGCTGTGCTGCTGGCCGGCGTCCACCCGAATCAGCCAACCAATAATACACCAGAGGAACCAGCAGGGGTCAGGAAGCAGGCCATAATTGAGGTCTGTGGTGGTTGTTTACAGGGGAAAGTGAGATCGGACCTCCTCTGGCTAATGTTTATCCAGATATCACAGTAATGCAGGCTTAGATTAGTGTATTGAGGGACTATGACAACCACAAACCTACCCCCACCCTCCTGAAAAAGAGCTGTCACATTCCTGCCTTTGAACTCAGTCAAAGACGGTAGCTTCTGTGTTGTCTGTTTCACACAAGAACTCTGGAGAAACTCTGGAGTATCAGGTCCGGAGATGTCCCGGAGCGGTCGTTCACACATGCAGCTCACAGCGCGAGACGGAGCGCGTGTCCCTGCCCAGACTCATTGGGTGCAAAGCAGCAACACAGCCAGGAGGGGGCGCCAATCCATCATTGGGCATCAAGTCACTCACACACTCTCCCAGTCACTCTCACAGACCTGCGGACAGCTTCACTCACCCAGTCATCCACACTTTTGAAGAATCACTCCACCTACTGCAGTGTGTTTGGACTGTGGGAGGGAACTGAAACACCTGGAGGAAACCCACACAGACACAGGGAGAGTAACACCACACTCCAGACACAAGGCTTGAACCCACAACCAAAGGACCCTGGGGCTGTGTGACTGCGACAGTATCCGCAGCACCATCGTGCCACTCTAGCGTGTTAACGGCCGTCTGCTAAACAACACCCCAAACTGCTTCCAGTTACTGCGCTCCGTCTCGCCGCATTACCGTCGCATTAACCCCGAGCGGCTACAGCTGCTCCCGCCCTTCAATACATTTTAAAAACAATGTTTTTGTGCATGCTGAGATCACTGTGACCAGGCTGTAATCTAATCACAGTCAGAGGAGCACAATCATACACCAGAGATGTGCAGGGACCATGGAAAAAGGAGTGTGTTTTGTCAGATGACAAACCACAAGATGTAGCGGCAACACTGAGCAATATATTGACGTGATAATGTCCATTTCATGAACCCCTGCTGTGTGTGTGTATGATGGTAAGCGTGTGTGTGTGTGTGTGTATCCTGCCCACTCCCTCCCTCTCTCTGCAGCAGGCTGCCTGTTGCCTTGGCAACCCTCTGTGATCTTGCGTGTAAAAAAATTCTATTTCCTTTATTTATTTCATTCTCTAATTTAATCTTTTCTGCAGAACGTCCAGCGCACGCGCCATGCCTTCTCTCATCTGGAGAAAAGTACTCAAGTCAGCAATCATATCTGACACCGTCAAAAGTTTGTCCAATCTGCACGACCAGCGGATCATTGGTCCCTACAATCTCCACTTCAGCTCCTCCAATCATCCCTCGTCTCCACAGTGGAACACAGTTCTGTTTCTTAATGAAGCGTCTGTGACCCGCTTTGGTCCAAACCCCACGAGCCCCACAGCAGTGTTCTCCCCCTGTGTAAACAGCCCCTGTTCAGAACGCCCGCTTTCAGCACCTGTTCCTTTAAATGATAATGAGCCGCTCGCTGTTCACCCCGACCCCGAGCGCACAGCAGTGAGGAGCGAGGAGCAGAAGCTCTGGTTTTTAGCCGTTTTCACTCTGTTCTCTTTCTTCTCCGTTTTTACTCAGTGCTCTTATTTCTCCGCGCTCGTTGTGTCTGTTTTGCTGCGTTTAACCTCGTCTTTGCTCGAGTCCAGCGCTGTGATTGGACAGACTTTGACGAGGGGGCGGGGCCATTCTAAAACCTCTGCACTTGACGTCAGAAGTGGCGCTGAATCAGAAGGAGTCGTTTTATCCCGTGTTTTCTGACTCAGGCAGCGCACAGAGACCTGACTGTCATATTTAACAGTGTGTGGGTTGGTGGGCTCTAGATCCCTACTTTAAAAAGGAAGTTTTTCCACAATGCATCCGCTTAAAGTGAGGTGTTCTCTGATATTGAAAGGTGTTTAAGCTCCAGCTGTGCCACATCTGTCAGTAATCCAGACAGCACAGGTCCTCAAACAAAAACATCACCCTAAGGCACTGTCCGCAGAATCCTAAAGCCTGTACGTTTCTGTTGCCTGAGGCGAGGCCGAGCCGGAGCAGTCACTTACCTCCAGCAACATTAACGTTTAACCGTATGTTTACCAGCTTCATGATTGGTCAGTAATGGCCACAGTGAAGGTAAAACCACTTTACCACCAGCTTAAAGAAATATTTACCAACACATGTTCTGTTCAGGTTTTTAACGAATCCTAATGTTTTATATAAATTCCAGGGCAGGTTAGAAGCAAAAGACATGTACGTATCTGTCGGAGTGGTTAGGGGGAACATAAATATTATTATCTAAAAAAACAAACACACACACAGCAGAAAAAAAAAATACAAAAATGAGTAGAAAATACATTAATTCATTTCTGTGACCCTTATCCAGTTCAAGGCGGTGATGGGTCCGGAGCCTACCAGGAATCACTGGGTGAAAGGCAGGAACACACCCTGGAGGGGGCGCTAGTCCTTCACAGGGCGACACACACTCACACATTCACACCTACAGACACTTTTGAGTCTCCAATCCACCTACCAAAATGTGTTTTTGGAGCGTGGGAGGAAACCGGAGCACCCGGAGGAAACCCACGCAGACACAGAGAGAACACACCACACTCCTCACAGACAGTCACCCGGAGGAAACCCACGCAGACACAGGGAGAACACACCACAGTCCTCACAGACAGTCACCCGGAGGAAACCCACGCAGACACAGGGAGAACACACCACACTCCTCACAGACAGTCACCCGGAGGAAACCCACGCAGACACAGAGAGAACACACCACACTCCTCACAGACAGTCACCCGGAGGAAACCCACGCAGACACAGGGAGAACACACCACACTCCTCACAGACAGTCACCCGGAGGAAACCCACGCAGACACAGGGAGAACACACCACACTCCTCACAGACAGTCACCCGGAGGAAAAATGTAATTACACATCGCACTGACACAGACCACAATGACACTGATTGGTCAGAAGTCATACAGACATTTTTTTATGACGAACCAAAGCTGTACAGGAACACCTCTCTTACACACACAGAGACACTGTGTAAAAATGTTGAACAAAGGATGAGAAGCGATACTACGCGGAAACATCATGCCGGATTTATTAGTTACTCCCTGGCTACCTCATGTAAATTCGTATCTGTCCCAAACAATGACCTACTCTCTAGAGTAACTCTACTACACCATTACATTTGTTTAAGTACGGGACAAGTATAAATCAGCCTTTAGAAGAACTCAACTTGGCACTTGCAAGTAACTACATCATTTTTTTAAAGTGGAATGGAACAGTAAGAAACTGAGTGCACCGGTGTGTTTGTGTAAGCTTAAACAAGTACAAGACCGTATAAAAACAACAGAATACGTTCACTTTTCTGCTTCTTGATACTGCTTTTAAGGTTCTGGAGAACGGCTACGCAACCTTAAAAAAGTGATGTAGTTAATTCCAAGTTTAGTTCTTTTAAAGGTCTGATTTATACTTTTACGATACGTCTTTATTTCCACGCTAAAACAACACAAAACTAAATAAAATGCACCTGATTTAATGCGAACATTTCTCACTTTTGGGTGCGTTTAAAGGATGTGTGAAGGTCCATGATGTTGTCCAGCCTGTGTTCCTGCATCATGGAAGTCACCATCTCTTTTTTACACACACACACACACACAAACACACACACACACAAACAGTAGTGACATTCTCTTTCAGTAGCTCACTGCAGGAACTGTACACTATGGTTACATAAAATGAAGAAAGTAGTGTGTAGCACCCACACACACACACGAACCCACACTCGGCCCTATGTTGACACAAGATGCTCCTCTTAAGCTCTGAACACTCACACACTGGCACACATCCACATTTCAGCGCATATTTCTGTGCATCTTCAATTAAAAAGTAGGAGCTGCTCATGCCTCCTGTCGTTCTGCCCCTCGTCCAGATCCATCAGCGACATGCTCTCGCCAGGAAGAAACACTCAACCCCCACCCGTTCACAGAGAGGGGGGGATACAGCCTCACGGGAAGAAAATCACAGCAGAAATCGGGGTCGTAAAATGGTCATTTATGGAAGAGTACTACTTTTAAATCCTGCTAATATAACCAGCAATAACATGCCTGGAAACTCTACAGAATGGATGGATCAGACACAGCAGTGCTGCTGGAGTTTTTAAACCCCTCAGTGTCTGGACTGAGAACAGTCCACCGACCAAAAACATCCAGCCGACAGCGTCCTGTGTCACTGATGAAGGACTAGAGGACGAGCGACACACACTGTGCAGCGACAGATGAGCTACTGTCTCTGACTCTACATCTACAAGGTGGACCAACGAGGGAGGAGTGTCTCACAGAGTGGACAGAGAGTGGACACAGGGTTTAAAAACTCCAGCAGCACTGCTGTGTCTGTTCCACTCTACACCAGCACAACACACACTAACACACCACCACCACGTCAGTGTCACTGCAGCGCTGAGAATGATCCACCACCACATCACACCTGCTCTGTGGGGGTCCTGAGCGCTGAGGAACGGGGGGGGGGGGTAATAAAGTATGCAGAGTAACAGATGGACTACAGTCTGTAATTGTGGAACTACATTATGTTGCACATTATACAGATACTAGAAAAGTGTCTCAATACTTTGTCATTAAAAATGGTAAAATACCCCACATATTGAGTACTGGTACTTTAAGAGGAAGTGTTTTAAAATAAGAGTGGCATCCAATGAGTGCCACAGGGGGGGCAGCGTGCGCCCGCAGTGCTTTGCTTCCTCTCTCTCCCTTAATGATGTTTCCACTAGCAGATCGTCTAGCGATTATTTACAAAACAAAAAACCAGACTAGCACCAGTGACTTTCTGGACAAACCTTAGTTACTTCATATAGAAGAGAAGGGCCGGTAGTACGACGCGTTAGAACACCAGGACTGACCGAGAGCGGGAGACACAGCTCCCTCAAAGCAACTCATCTGAACGTATGACACGGGACTGAAGGCGCGATTGGACCTAGAAATGGTGAAAGGTTTCAGTATCGGTATCGAGATATTTAGACTGGTATCGTATCGCTACGCATAATTTTGGTATCGTGACAACAGTACTCCTGTACGGACAGTGGACAGTAGGTACGAGGACATCTGTAGGAGCTGTAACCCAACCACAGCCGTGAATCAGAAAACTGAGGAGCAACTTAAAGACTGAGAGATTAATCAGAAAGAAACATCTTCACTGTCAGACACACGAGGACAGACAGGCCCTAACAAGCACAGCCTCTGAGAGGAGAGGGGAGACAGACGCGGAAAGAGAGACAGATAAAAACCGGGCTGTCGAGGTAGAGGAGGAGACAGGTGAGATGGGGAAGAGACCATTTCAGCTGGGCTCTAAGTTTTCAGGAGAGAGAGAGAGAGAGGCAGAAAAAGAGAATGAATAGAGAGTATGAGGAATGAGGAAAAAGGAAATTACATGAGAGGCATAGAGGATGGTAGAGTTAGAGAGTGAGAGAGAGAGAGAGAGAGAGAGAGAGAGAAAGAGACAGACAGACAAAGAGAATGAGTGTGAGACGGAGAGAGAGAGAAAGACAGAGAGAAAGAGAGACAAAGAGAGAGTGAGAGAGAGAGGGAGACAGAGAGAGAGAGAGACAGACAGACAAAGAGAGAGTGAGTGTGAGATGGAGAGAGAGAGAGAGAGAGACAGAGACAAAAAGAGAGAGTGAGTGTGAGACAGAGAGAGAGAGGGAGAGAGAGAAAGAGATTGGGGAGAGAAACAGGCAGAGAAAGATACAGACAGAGGGGAGGAGGGCAACAAAGAGAGTGTGGTTCTGTAGAAAGTGTGTGTGTGTGTGTGTTTATCAGTAATGTCTCACACAGCACATCCACCTCCAACCCCAGTGTAGGTGGAGGTACAGAGGCCAGATCCCTGTGATGATCTTGATCCATTACAGCAGAGCAGCCTCAGAAACGCTGTGAATGTGTTTTTAAAAACACTGCTGCTGCTCGGTCCCATGAATGAAGAGCTGAAACGGACGCATCCAGCGATCAACGCCGACGTCTTCCTGCAGTGTGTTTAAAGGTGCATTAGGCAATTTCATTCAGTAACTAACACACACAGAACCTCTTCGGAAAACCACACACGTCCGTGTTTACACTCCTCTCCTGTCAGTTACTGTAACAGACCCTCCTCAAAACCAGTTCCTCCGCCCCGCGTCTGTGCTTTCAACTGAACTCATTACAGTGAGATAAAACTAAACCGATAAAATCACTTAAATGAAGAACAATCTGAATAAAACAGTGACATGAAACAAACGAGAACAAATAAAGCAGAATGAGACACAGCGAGCGTTCATTCACTCAGTCGCGGTGGGTCCGGAGACTACCTGGAATCATTGGGTGCAAGGTGGGAACACACTCTGGAGGGGGCGCCAGTCCTTCACAGGGCAGATACAACAAGCAACGTAACTTACTCTAAACAAGTGTTAATCTTCTTTAATTCTTTTTAACTCTACGTGTTCTACATGGATCTGTGTGAGGAGGGTGTGCACATTTACATGCAATTCTTTATTTTTCCACATGATGTCACCAATTTGCGCTTCCTCCTCCAAGTCTCATGGCGACGCATGGGTCCAAAGTATTTCTTCATAAATCACAGATTCTGCGTGAGATGTTACGTAAACACGTTTCAGACCCGTTTTTGTGTGTACACACCCTTTATAAATGAGGCCCCAGGTGTGTGTGTGTGTTCACTTCCCTAGTTAATAACTGTGTTCAGTGAACAGGTTAAATGCTGAGGCTGTAATAATAAATAATAAATATTTCACATTACATTTCAAAACAAACACAAACCGGCAGCAGCCTACAACACATTCTCTTTTCATTTAATCAAAAATAAATTAATAAATTAATTAAATTAAAAAAGAACATCTACTACGCAGCTCTCATTCCTTCAACACGTAGAAAATGTCTTCTCCATCATTGAGGAGTTTCACCGTGTGCAGTGTGTGTAGAGTGTGCAGAGTGTGTAGAGTGTGTAGTGTGTGCAGTGTGTGTAGAGTGTGTAGTGTGTGCAGTGTGTGTAGAGTGCGCAGTGTGTGTAGAGTGTGCAGTGTGTGTAGAGTGTGCAGTGTGTGTAGAGTGTGTAGTGTGTGCAGTGTGTGTAGTGTGTGTAGAGTGTGTAGAGTGTGTGTAGAGTGTGCAGTGTGTGTAGAGTGTGCAGTGTGTGTAGAGTGTGCAGTGTGTGTAGAGTGTGCAGTGTGTGTAGAGTGTGTAGTGTGTGCGGTGTGTGTAGAGTGTGCAGTGTGTGTAGTGTGCGGTGTGTGCAGTGTGTGCAGAGTGTGTAGTGTGTGTAGAGTGTGCAGTGTGTGTAGAGTGTGTAGTGTGTGCGGTGTGTGTAGAGTGTGTAGTGTGTGCAGTGTGTGTAGAGTGTGTAGTGTGTGCAGTGTGTGTAGAGTGTGCAGTGTGTGTAGAGTGTGTAGTGTGCAGTGTGTGTAGAGTGTGTAGTGTGTGTAGAGTGTGTAGTGTGTGCGGTGTGTGTAGAGTGTGCAGTGTGTGTAGTGTGTGTAGTGTGCGGTGTGTGTAGAGTGTGTAGTGTGTGTAGAGTGTGTAGAGTGTGTAGTGTGTGCAGTGTGTGTAGAGTGTGCAGTGTGTGTAGAGTGTGCAGTGTGCGGTGTGTGTAGAGCGTGTAGTGTGTGTAGAGTGTGTAGTGTGTGTAGAGTGTGCAGTGTGTGCAGTGTGTGTAGTGTGTGTAGAGTGTGTAGAGTGTGCAGTGTGTGCAGTGTGTGCAGTGTGTGTAGTGTGCGGTGTGTGTAGTGTGTGTAGTGTGTGTAGTGTGTGCAGTGTGTGCAGTGTGTGTAGAGTGTGTAGAGTGTGCGGTGTGTGTAGAGTGTGTAGAGTGTGCGGTGTGTGTAGAGTGTGCGGTGTGTGTAGAGTGTGTAGTGTGTGCAGTGTGTGTAGAGTGTGTAGAGTGTGTAGAGTGTGCGGTGTGTGTAGAGTGTGCGGTGTGTGTAGAGTGTGCGGTGTGTGTAGAGTGTGTAGTGTGTGCAGTGTGTGTAGTGTGTGCAGTGTGTGTAGAGTGTGTAGAGTGTGTAGTGTGTGCAGTGTGTGTAGAGTGTGTAGTGTGAGACATAAAGGGTTCCCGTATTAAGACTCATCATTGTAAAGATAATGCTTAGAGATGTAATCGACCAGAACTGATAAATAATAATAATTACTAATCCACAGAGTGGCGCTGTTACAGCAGCGATACACAAACCACTCAGACAACAGTTGCAGCCATTTATTAAAAACCATGCTCTACATTTGTGTGAAGAGTTTATTCTCTAGTGAAGCACAGTGGATAACGCTGTAAACACTCGGCTCTATAACAACAACAGTCTAACAGTCATCTTTGAGACCTGATTAAAACCTACATCACTCTGGAAGAGCTCAAATATAAATGTTCAACAAATGGAAAAAACATGTGGAGACTCATCTGAACTCAACTGAATCTGAATCACTCAACCCAAGATTTTAATCATTAACTGGAACCCAGAAGAGAAAATGTCACCGATAAGAAACACAGAGAGAGAGAGAGAGAGAGACAGAGAGAGAGAAAGAGAGAGAGAGAGAGAGAGACAGACAGAGACAGAGAGAGAGAGCGTGTCATCTCTTTCTCTCACACACACACACACAAACACACACTGTTATGCCAGGGAATACAGCTGTGCATTACAGAGAGAGGAAGGAATCCATCAGCAACACATCAACATCCAAAACGGGCTTTTCTCGGCGGATGAGGTCCCCGGCTGCACAGTGTGTGTGTGTGTGTGTGTGTGTACCAGGAGTATATCACACTGTAAGGACAAAAACCTGTGTACACACTGTAATTACGGGGACTTCCTGGTGTGGACCAGGCTGTGGCCCCTACAGTGTGAAATGTTACATTTTAAGGTGTGGACATGTTTTAAAGCTAAGGTTAGGTTAAGGTTAAGGTTCGGATTAAACTAGTTGTGCTTATGGAAAACTAAGGGAAAATCTCTACGCAACGTCCCCATAAATCACAGAAACAAATCACATGTGCTTGTTTGTTTTCCCACAACTGGACCTTCAACTCCGATTGGAAAAAAATAGCTGTGTCCAAAAACAACATTACGACCATGACCCGGTTCTGGCAGCTCATCCTCAGAGCAGCAGAGGAGGTCGAGTGTGAACAGCTTACGCAAGGCCACTTCGGCCCAACTTCTCCTCCACTACGTTCCAGCGGTCTGTCCCAAATCCTAGTGAGCATTTTACATCACAGTGTGTACGCTCCCGACACATAGGCTGTCCCCATTTTTAGACACCTTAAATACGCCGCCTACTGAGATACCTTAATCTGGCTGGACTTTAAGGCAGCATTGAACCATCCCTTAGCTGCAAAGGTGACCCCATGATGCAACGCAAGAACAACTCCCGTCTATTTCTCTCTTCTCCCAAAACAAAAATAATAAAAATTGCAATAAAAACGTGAAGACTACACTCCACGAAGCTGAAACGCTGAGGTAACACGACCCACTGAGAGAAGTAAACACTGGTCACAGAGAGAAAAAGCCAAGACGCCATCGCTCTCCAACTACAACGTCACAATAATCCGCCTCATGAAGACAGACGGCTGTCGGGCCACTGCCGACTTAAACAGCTGTCTACGAAGTCACTGCCTACTTAGGGAGCTCACTAGGTTTTGTGACAGACCCCAGAAATCTCACACACTTTAACGCAGGGTGGAGACAAGCTCCCTGTTAAACTTTGGCCGGACGCGGTTTACATGCTTCACTAAAAACTCGTCCCCAGCGACCAGACGAGATCTGATCTTACACTCCCCCATAAACACATCGTCTCCAGTCTCGCTCCTCACTCCTACTGTAAGCATGGCTTATCCCAGGCCGTGCCCAGTGTATTATACGCTGTCAGATACAGACACACTCTGTCTACAGCAGGCAGCGCAGGCCTGGGTTTGGCAGCTGCTGTCATTTCTGCAGTGGTCAGCGCTGCTACTATCCAGAGAAGGATTTGGACAGGAGGGAGAGGTCAGCACTTGTGTGGAAAGACTGTGGCTGCTTTCATTGATGCACAAGTTGCCAGACGTCGGGCAGAGGTAAAACTCCAGACTCCAGTGGAAATAAACGGACCGTCTCCTGCATAAACCATATCTGTTAAAAAACGAGACAGTCTCCACGGCAGCTGATATCACCAAGGTTTAACACGTCCACTGAGGATCCGCATGAACCACTGGATCCAGTCCTCTGCCGTCAGCTCCTACAACCGAATCAACCTCAGAACGCCCACAGCTTTCCATCCCGAGGTCACTTTGATGACAGGTGTCCAGAGAGCTACAGGTGTATCCCCTCGATCCTGGCTCGGCCGTCTAATTTCAGACACAGGCATCCTCACCAGATGGCGGGCGGAGAAGAGGGTGGGGGGATTTGGATGAGGGATGCTGTGCCAGACCCTGGCTAGATCCGGTCGGCTCAGTCCAAGTCTTCCCAGAAAGCAGGTAGAGGCTTGGTTCACCAGCTGCCCGGAGCAGGATGCGGGAGCCTGGGGTGACCGACGTCACGGACGTGCGCAAAAGCACTCCCGTGTTCATCCAGCGAGAGCGAGCTGCCAGTTATAGACACACTCACTGTAGGAGAGGGTCCAATAAATCATTCACACTGTGTGCAGATTGATGCATTTGTATGTTGTAAAACTATTCATTGGAAACAACTTATTTGTGCTTCATGACCCTGTTTTGACACCAGGGGGCAGGGCAGCAGGACCGAGGCAGGCCCGGAGACGAAGGCACGCAGCATAGGTCTCGTGTTATCAGCAGTTTGTCTCTACTACGGCTCATGGCCCAAAGTTTGTAGACATCTGCTCGTCCAATGTTTCTTCTCAAATGAATGTTAGAGAGACTCCCTCTGTGTTGAATGAATTTTAATGTCATATTTCTCCTCTGTACCACAGCCCAAGACCAGACTGTACCCCCACGGGCGGCTGGGACTGTGTGCTTTAGAGATGATATAACAGGAAAGTTCGGATGTTTTATGTAAAAATATACTTGAGATTATTCGTGATTAATCACAGTAAATAATGCAGTGTTATTGCTATTTAATGCTACTTTTCTCAGTTAAAAGCTTGTGTCCAATGCTAAAGCACTACAAATGTACCTCCCTCCAATGAATAAATGGATGTAGTCGTATTTTAACTTCATTGCTGAGATTGTGTTAATCTTACATTCATTTATTTCACATTTAGACATCCATTATTAAAGTCTTCGGTCTTAAAAAGGAACATGGCAATTATTCGTGATTAATCACAGCAAAGTGTGCAATAAATCGATTGACAACATTAAATATAAATAATATTGTAAATTGTGAGTGTGTGTGAGTGAATGTGTGAGTGTGTGTCGCCCTGTGAAGGACTGGCACCCCCTCCAGGGTGTGTTCCTGCCTTGCGCCCAATGATTCCAGGTAGGATCTGGACCCACCGCCGCCCTGAACTGGATAAGGGTTACAGACAATGAATGAATGAATGTTGTAAATTAGTTGAGCTCTGACCGCGTGCAAAAGTGAGAGTGGGTAAGAATCAGTTACTTTTTTAATACATTATTCACTATAAATAAAACGTCATCTAACTTCTGAACTCAACAGAAGTGACGCTGTGTTTACGTCACCAAATAAAACCGCTAATACATCACTGAGTAAAAAGAGTGAATTAAGGTAAGATTTCTTTTAGCTCGGCGCTAACTGCTAACTAACAGCCTCACCGCCTACACGCTGCCGTCTCAGTCTTGTTGCCCGACCTTGTGTCAAACTAGGGTCAAAAATGCACTGCAGAAAAAAGGAGAATAAACAAAAACAGTGGTATAAACCAAAAAGGAAGCTGTATTTGCTAAAATATATTTTTATGACTGTTACAACACACCCGTTTAACTCCATACAGACAGAGGTTTGTGGTTTTATTCATTGTTTAAAACTGATATTCTCCCTCTTCTCCACAGTGGAACACAGTTCTGTTTCTTAATGAAGCGTCTGTGACCCGCTTTGGTCCAAACCCCACGAGCCCCACAGCAGTGTTCTCCCCCTGTGTAAACAGCCCCTGTTCAGAACGCCCGCTTTCAGCACCTGTTCCTTTAAATGATAACGAGCCGCTCGCTGTTCACCCCGACCCCGAGCGCACAGCAGTGAGGAGCGAGGAGCAGAAGCTCTGGTTTTTAGCCGTTTTCACTCTGTTCTCTTTCTTCTCCGTTTTTTACTCCGCGCTCGTTGTGTCTGTTTTACTGAGTTTAACCTCATGCTCTCAAATAAATGCAGGTCCAGCGCTGTGATTGGACAGACTCAGACGAGAGGGCGGGGCCACTCTAAAGTCTCTGCACTTGACAACTCTTTTTAATCCCATATTGTTTTTTTAGACATGTTTTCAGGCAGCACACAGAAAACTGACTGGGGAGTCTTGTTTCACAGTGTGTGGGTTGGTGGCCTCATGAGCCCAACAATATCATTCTAACGAGTCCTCAAGTGATTAGTGAATAAGTGAGTTTTTTCATAATATTAATAATTTAATTTTAATGCAAGACTGAAAGCACTGGCTACAGCTCTTTCTCACAATCCTCAGCTGAGTATGGAGTGAATCAGCAGCACAGAAACGGCAGCTGTGACAAGTGCGGAAAAGTTGCATCAGTTCTGTGGTCTGGCCAACGGGCACGAGAGGTCTGGAGACGAGACCTCACTACACAGCTGCGCAACTCGGCCCTTGTGCCCAAAACTGTAATCAAAAGGTCTCTCCCTTAGATTTAAAGTCTTCTTGGGCTGTGAAAGAGGAAAACAGGATCCAGGCAGAGAACTCGCATGATAAAGCCCACTGTAGGAGGCTGCCTCAGTACTGCAGACACCCGTACACCACCACAGCTCTGAGTACTGCTTACGCAACAGCATTTTAACAGCAGAAGCTCCACGGTACTGTAAAGTCTTACAGAATCTGTGATCATCATTTATTTCCATAAATGCAGCGAGAGAGAGTGAGAGTGAAAAGGAACTGATGAACACAACTTTGCCAAGTCCCCACCCCCCCCACTATAAACTTGGCAGCTAAAGAATTGAGGTGTACTTGTTGGTTAAGTCATTCATTCTCTGCAGTAAATATGCATCTCTGCTGTGTCACCTCCTTCCACTGTGTTGATGTAGAGAGAGAAAGAGGAAAACAAAAAGTAAGAGTAAGAGAGACCTCAGCAAAAAACTCTTCCAATGCCCCTGTCGTAACGAACGCAGCCCTGACTGCACTCACCTGTGCATTTCTCCATCTGCCAGAATGCATCCAAGTCATCAGAGTCTGAACGGATTACTCCTCGCTGCCTTGGCCTCAGGAATCAGGGAATTAAAAGGCAGTGGCTCAGCGCTTCCAGCCAAAGCGGCAGAGCGTGCACAACTGTCAATGGCCCGTCAAAGTCGGGGAGAGGCGAGAGATGAAAGGCGATTCTTATCATCCAGGAGGAGCAGCTCAAATCGCACTTGATAGCTGGAGACAAGAATGGACCTTTGATCGGCCAAACAGAATGATCAAAGTTGTCGTTAGGCAGCGACTCTGAGGTTATGAAGGCTACGGTTTTAACTGAAGATGGAAGAAAGGATATGAGTCTAGCGCAATGTTTGAGCACTTTTAGAACACACATCACATTAATTTGGATGTCACAAAGTCACAAAGTCTTTATTAAACAGTACATCAACATATCTCAGTCCGTCCAGGCCTTAGTTTTCACTGTGGGTAATGGAAAAACGCATGGGTTATCCCCCACTCCGGTGGAACCTGGATAACATTCAACCCTGTGACTGCAGCATCGTGGTAGACAACCTTCAGATGCAGTGGCCTTCTGTGATTCCTCCCCTGAAGTGATTTCAGCTCTGTAAAAACACTGCCAGACATCGCGGTCAGTCTGTAAACATGCTTTAACTTTAGGAGCTTGTGGCTTCGTTTTTTCTCAACGCATCAATTCAAAGTTTCCAACTCCCGGACTGTTCAGCTGTGACACGAAGTGTATCCAGGACGTTCCACTTTTGAAAGTTAGGCCATGTTAAGTGCATGGTACGTAGCACCTGATTTGGGACGCTGCCTTGTGCTGGGTTTTATTTCAAATGTGTTCTTCACAACCCGAGTCGTCACAAAGCAGCTTTACAGAGATCCGAGTTCAAGCCTCATTTGAGCAAGTCAAAGGCGACGGAGGCAGGAAAAATGTCCTGAGCGCACAAAGAAGAAAACAAGACACACAACCCGTCCTCCTCCGGTCGACACCGAAGAACACAACAAACAACAACACAGCAGTAAAACACGTAATCAGTGACCGATCAGTCGTGTAGTGTGTAAAATAAAATAAAAATTAAGGGGCAACATTCACATTTTTAAGCTAATTTGAGACCTGCATGGAAGTAAAAACTGACCTAAAGTGAAACCAAATGTGAGTTACAAATAAGTTTCTGTGGTAATTCAAACAGTGAATAAAAAGTGTTCAAACAACAGCTGTTTTCTTCCTCAAACACACCATCCACCTTAAAAGACGTGGAGCTTCTGAACGTAAACAAACCAGAGATAACTGTGTTTCCCCACAATCTTAGACTTTCTCTTTAAAGACTCCTGATTACAGTTTTTGTAACTTGAACTTAAACGTTTGTGTAGTGTGTATATGCCATAACATGCAAAGACTCATTCAAAACACGGAACATGACGAAATATGCGCTCTCTCTGAACGTGAAAGTCATATCGATTGAAGCTTTCTACCTCAGTGAAGCAGGAGAGAGTCGGGGGTAGACTCTAACATTGTGTTGTGAACACGTTTGTGAACAGAATATGTTTCAGATACGGCTGAAGCTGTGTGTATAACATTGTCCAGCTTCTTTTTTTCCCAAACCGAGAGACTCCTGAACCACAGTGTCATCACTCGGTTATGTGATGACGTCATGCAGTGGCACATAATACAGCGCATGTTCATTATGTGAGTATTTTACATGCAGCAGCTCAGTTACAAAATATCAGACGTACAACAGACCACAGTGACACATGAGATACACAAGAGCCCTGTCACAACACAACGGAGAAACACCACTAATCTGCTTCACCACCTCACGCAGAAACACCCGGTCGAGTTCGAGGAAAGTCAAAAAGCCCACGAGGAGCTCAACAGCCAATGAGCTCTGACCCGAGCAGACAGGCCACTCCCACTCAGCGCAGCGGCCATTTTGGATTCGTTTGTTATTTATTGTGAAGCTTTTAGGATACTATTCTTGTTACTGTTTAGTTTTGCTGTTCAGATGCCTGCATTAAGTTTTCCGCACGTGGTAGATCTTTTGTTTAGAATCTTTTGTTTTTGGTGCAACCTTCAGGGTGTGTTCCCGCCTTGCGCCCAGTGATTCTGGGTAGGCTCCGGACCCACCGCCGCCCTGAACTGGATAAGGGTTACAGACAATGAATGAATGAATGAATGAATGTTTTTTTTTGCTTCTATTGAATGTGAAACTGAAACAAAAATAAAAGTTTAACACATTTTGCTACAACAGTATGTTCTTGAAGTTAATAAATTAATGTTTTTTTTACATCACCAAGAACATCATTATTGCTAAAATACCCTGAAATATTACTTTAGGGCCAGCACTGCCCAGCCCCTACGGCCCGGTACAACAGAAATGTTCTGATCCACTGCACGTGAGAAAGGTGAGAGCTGCAGCTTTTTAGGACGTCCTTTCACCTGCACATAGCTCCACATCTCACACAACACACCATCTGCGCACACAGAATTAAAGTGAGGAAGCAGGAATTCTGTGAAGTGTGACATACATGTGTGTGTGTGTGGTGTATATAAATAGAGGGCATGTGTGCGTGAGTAAATATGTGGCGTGTGAGACAGACAACTGTGCACAGCGTGTAATCGATGCACCAGCTTCAAGTGTCAGGTTCGACGACACCCTCTGTGCCCACCACACACACACACAATTACATTCCTCCTCACTCTGAGCACGGAGGAGAGGGGAAGATCTGATTGCTGTGAAAAGGGGAAGAGGAAGAGACAAAGAGAAAATATGAGAGAGAGAGAGAGAGAGAGAGAGAGAGAGAGAGAGAGAGAGAGAGAGAGAGAGAGAGAGAGAGAGAGAGAGAGAGAGAGAGAGAGTGCAAGAGAGTGAAAGAGCGAGAGATGACATGGCAACATCTGGGCAGCGAGCTCTAGCAATCACCAGCCAAATCAGCCGAACAGAGCTGCCTCGCCCTCACCGCCCCTTTAAACCCCCAAAACCTCTAATGCTCTCCAGCACAAATCCTCTCTGCCAGGTTTATGCTCCACACAGGCAGCAGTCACACTCGTCTGACTGAGCCGCATCGCATTTATATCTGATTTACACACTTCCAATTACTTGCTTTATTCATTAAAGCAGCTCTAGGTGGTGTTTTTACCCGAAAATTACAGCTGCAAAGTCATGGCGATGCTCCACTGAGCTGTAACAGTGAGAATAGAGCCTCTGCCATTGCTACTCTGAGCTCAGCACTGCAGAAACCACACTACATCACTGAGGCAGACAGACTCCTCCTGAATCTAATGGTGTTCTAGTTCTAAAACATTTGGTCTTTAATCCTGTTTCTACGGGTAATTATGTGTTCTCTGACCAAGATGTCAGCGCTCTTCAGTGGAGAACAGCATCTGCTACTTTAAGTGGAAGGTAAATGTAAATAACTTACAGGAGATTGCTGCGTCTGTGCAGTAAACATGTAAATAGAGAAGCACAGATGGTGTGTACATGTTTAAAATATCTGTAACTTCGCTGTTTAAAATCAGTCTTTCACACATGGACGACTCTTAAAGGTGTTCACATTTAGAGAAGTTATTTCTGCTGAAAATCCAGAATTCCAGAGACATGTTTGAGAATTAACGCTCTTCGGAACATGTTCAAAAATATTTAAATGACATTTCAACAACAGAAAGGTAGCATTGAGACATACCTTCGTTACTAGAATTCCTAGAGAAGCCTTAGTTCTTTATAGAAATGTATTTGTTTACATTTGTTTTTTATTCTGTGATATTGAAGTACTGGAAAATATAAGGCACAGCATAAACTTACAAAAGAAAAATATATATAAAACAGAGTTATAGTTTAATAGTTTGAGTGCTTGTAAAGTCAGTAACACCTGACTAATTTGTAGTCCATCATTCATCCATTGTCTGTAATGGTCCAGAGCCTACCAGGAATCATTGGGCGCAAGACGGGAACACACCCTGGAGGGGGCGCCAGTCCTTCACAGGGCGACACACACTCACACATTCACTCACACACTCACACCTACGGACACTTTTGAATCTCCAATCCACCTACCAACGTGTGTTTTTGGAGCGTGAAAACTGGAGCACCCGGAGGAAACCCATGCAGACACAGAGAGAACACACCACACTCCTCACAGACAGTCACCCGGAGGAAACCCACGCAGACACAGGGAGAACACACCACACTCCTCACAGACAGTCACCCGGAGGAAACCCACGCAGACACGGAATGAACACACCACACTCCTCACAGAGAGTCGCCTGGAGGAAACCCACGCAGACACAGGGAGAACACACCACACTCCTCACAGACAGTCGCCCGGAGGAAACCCACGCAGACACAGGGAGAACACACCACACTCCTCACAGACAGTCACCCGGAGGAAACCCACGCAGACACAGGGAGAACACACCACACTCCTCACAGACAGTCACCCGGAGGAAACCCACGCAGACACAGGGAGAACACATCACACTCCTCACAGAGAGTCGCCTGGAGGAAACCCACGCAGACACAGGGAGAACACACCACACTCCTCACAGACAGTCGCCCGGAGGAAACCCACGCAGACACAGGGAGAACACACCACACTCCTCACAGACAGTCGCCCGGAGGAAACCCACGCAGACACAGAGAGAACACACCACACTCCTCACAGACAGTCACCCGGAGCGGGACTCGAACCCATAACCTCCAGGACCCTGTAGCTGTGACAGAGACACCACCTGCTGCTCCACCATGCCAAAGTCCTGTTTTGGCCATTTAGAAGTTGGAAAGACATTCTGCTAGCATAAACAGAAACAAGAAACAAACCAATAATAGCAAGTCTCAGCTTCATCCTCTTTTTGAAAACACGTAAAGTATGTACTTTACTAGAGTTTATCAAAACAACAAACCAAAGATGGTGATTGTAAGGTAGCACCAAGCTAATGTGACTATATTTAATGGATCTTGAAAAAGGTCAGGAGTGGATTTAGCTGCAGCACAGCAGAGTTTGACAAACACATCCACACCACTGTGCTTCACTTTACAGTTACATTTCAAACAAAGACACAAACCACATGCAACGACAATGACTTCGACCAAACTGAGCTGCGTTTTTGATCGGTTTTCCATATTTGGTCAGTCCCTCACTCACTCTCTCAATCAGTCAGTAATCAATAACGCCTCTTTAAGCCGCCCACTAGGCGTCCAACAATAATAAACTGTGCTATGTTAAATACCCAATGAAGTTTACATTTACAAAAACACTCCCCAAATGCAGCCTCTTCTCAGAACAATCTGGGCATGGTCTTAGTGTTCCACTGTGTGACTGACAACCCTCCAGCACCGACCCGGCCTGAAAAGCTGGACCATTTTATAACTCAACTCAACTTTACTTATAGAGCACTTTAAAATACAACAACAGCTGAAACAAAGTGCTGTACAGAGATGTTTCTAAACCAAAAAATAACCAATAAAGAGAAATAAATAACTCAAATAAAACAAAATGAATAAAACAAAGCAAAAGTCTCATGCCGTGTTGAAAGCCAAGGAATAAAAACGGGTTTTAAGATAGAAAGGCTCTATCCCCTCTGAAGCTTACGTTTCAACCTCGGCACCTCCAGGAGCAGCTGATCGGACCTGAGGCACCGAGCAGAGACGTGGGGACGTAGCAGCTCAGTGAGGGAAGGTGGAGCGAGTCCATTTAAAGACTTAAAAACAAAGAAGTGAATTTTAAAATGTACTCTAAAATGCACAGGCAGCCAGTGGAGAGAGGCCAGAATGGGAGTTATATGCTCCCTCTTACGCGATCCTGTACAATTATACGGTGTACCATCATACGGTGTACAACCATACGGTGTACAACCATGCGGTGTACCATCATACAGTGTACCATCATACAGTGTACCATCAAACGCTGTACAACCATACGGTGTACCATCATACGGTGTACCATCATACGGTGTACCATCATACAGTGTACCATCATACAGTGTACCATCATACAGTGTACCATCATGCGGTGTACAACCATACAGTGTACAACCATGCGGTGTACAACCATGCGGTGTACAACCATGCGGTGTACCATCAAACGCTGTACAATCATACGGTGTACCATCATACAGTGTACCATCATACAGTGTACCATCATACAGTGTACCATCATACGGTGTACCATCATACGGTGTACCATCATACGGTGTACCATCATACAATGTACCATCATACAATGTACAACCATACAATGTACAACCATACGGTGTACCATCATACGGTGTACCATCATACGGTGTACCATCATACGGTGTACCATCATACGGTGTACCATCATACGGTGTACAGTGTACAACCATAGAGTATACAATCAAAGACCACCGGCTGATCACAACTACATCCACTGCTCACACAAGGGCTCTTTATTTCACGTTGCCACATCACCACACACGTCCTTCAGACATAGAAGTTGTGGGTGGGCCAAGCCAGGGCAGTCTTGTGATTGGTCAGTGAATCACAACAGTGTTACACTGAAAGAAGAGAAACTCCGCTGAAACAGAGATCAGATTTTGGGAAGGTGTTCATAAGACACTCTCTAATGCTGCTTTTCCACCACGAGTCTGGCTCTACACGACTCGGCTCGGCTCTCTTAAAGCTCATCTCTTTTTCACTATCAATGGAGCCGGTGATTTCTCAAAACCCCGTCTCTAACAGGAATCGTGGGCTTTGAAAACCACGACAACGACGCAGGTAAATTTAGACGCTGTGTACTGGCGTGTTTTTGTGGTTTGGACTAAACACGGCTACGTACCCCCAGTTCTCACAGATCAGGTTTCCTTGTCGCACGTTTGGCTTTCGCTGGAAATTTTCATCAGACAGCGACTGAAGGAGCACCTCGAGGTAAAGTTACGAGATGCCGTTGTGAGTCCGATAAAAATAAATGTGAAAGCTGCTGTAACTTCAGAGATTTAACAAGCGGCGGTTTGTGCTGGATTTGACTGAGCTCTGTGTTTCCTGGTGATTGACAGGTCTCTGGCCAATCAGGGCTCTGCAGGGTTTACAGCCCAGGGGTTATTACCCCAGTAGCCCAGGCTCCTTCCAGGCCACAGTTGCATTTTTCTGATCTAGCGCTGAACTCAACTCAGGACGGCTTTGCTAATCAGCTAATGAGCTGAAATTGGTGCTCAGCCAGGTGTGGAGCGCTGCGTACGGCATGGATTTAAACGGAGAGCAGATAAATAACATTAAAACAAGATGAATTCCACTAGTAAAACATTCCCCTAACAGACAGACACATACTCCGGAATGTTTGTTAACTTTGTTAATGCTTAAAGCCTGAATCTGATCAGATGCCATGGTTTATTTGGACTACAGCAAGGTGATGAATTATATAAATAAACCACACAGCTCATGCATCAGTCTGTGATTCCTTAACATCTTCTCCAAGAGACAAATTTATCCCGTGGGTTACAGCACCTCCTCACTGCTCCTCAGATGAACATATGGCAATACGTCTCGGAAATGTTCTAATGCAGTGAAACAACAGGAAGACTTACCTAGAACACGAGGCCAGGGGGTTCAGAGGCAGGACACAGCACATGCAGAGAAAGAGAAAGAGAGACATCTTGAGTTACAGGACCAAGACCACGTGTCCTACACTGATGACAACACCAGAAAATGCTAACACTCAGTTCCTGAAATCACCCCAATCTAAAGGTTAATCGTTTCTTAGGCTTCATCACGGCACCGCGGCTTAAATTAGAGCTCCGTCCTTTAAAAACACGAGGCATTTATGAGTGAGCAAAAGCCCAATTAAAAAATGCGACCCAAAACATGCAGCGCCAGCAACAAATGAAGCCACAAATTAGCCACCAATTAACATTATTCAAATCAGACCATGCTAATTGGTGGGGCTGGGGACAGCGTCCTGCAAAACACAAACATTCAGGTTTCAGCTTCAGTCTGGACCCCTGATGCAGACCTCTCAGGCAGACGGCACAACAGACTGTTTCTAAAGAGCTGACTCAGCCTTCACTGTTCAGAACTATGGATGTATTTTACCGACAAATGTTTCTGAAGTAAAAGAACAGGTTGCTTTAATATAATTAAATGAATACTTGCTGATCCCCACGGTCCAAAAAACACACCTTGGTAGGTGGAGTGTGTGAGTGAATGTGACTGTGTTGTGTTGTGTAGCGCCCCCTCCAGGGTCTGTTCCCGCCTTGCACCCAGGGATTCCTGGTAGGCTCCGGAACCCTGAACTGGATAAGGGTTACACACAATGAATGAATTATACTCACTTTTCTGTCCAATGAGGACCCAGCGTTTAAGAGAGTGTCTGGGTCCAGTTCACTCAGAGTTTATAAAAGCCGTTTATGCTCTTTAAATATTATTTAATCATTTTTGAGAGTGCAGGACCAGCTAATATTGGTTTCATTTGTTTGTTGTTGAGCAATGTTTCACACCGGACAAGACTCAACATGCAACGTCATGGCAGGAGACACACGCTCCTACAGTCTTCAGTGTAGACACAGCGCCTGCACGTCACATGGCACCGCAGTGGTAACGTGTGTCAAGCACGAAAACACACAAAACCAGGTCGTCTCATGTGTTCTAGCACTGACCAAAACATTATGACCATCTCAATGTGTCCCTCGGATCCTTAGGTTGATCATTTCTCCTGCTTCCAACACCCCTCTTTCAACAGGGGGCACTGTAACCAGATCATCATTTATTATTCATTCATTGTAGGTAACCCTTATCCAGTTCAGGGTCACGGTGGGTCTGCAGTCTACCCGGAATCACTGGGTGCAAGGCGGGAACACACCCTGGAGGGGGCGCCAGTCCTTCACAGGGCGACACACTTTTTGAGCGTGTAAGGAAACCCGGAGGAAACCCACGCAGACACAGGGAGAACACACCACACTCCTCACAGACAGTCACCCGGAGGAAACCCACGCAGACACAGAGAGAACACACCACACTGCTCATAGACAGTCACCCGGAGGAAACCCACGCAGACACAGAGAGAACACACCACACTGCTCACAGACAGTCACCCGGAGGAAACCCACGCAGACACAGGGAGAACACACCACACTCCTCACAGACAGTCACCCGGAGGAAACCCACGCAGACACAGAGAGAACACACCACACTGCTCACAGACAGTCACCCGGAGCAAACCCACGCAGACACAGAGAGAACACACCACACTGCTCACAGACAGTCACCCGGAGCAAGACTCGAACCCACAACCTCCACCCTGGAGCTGTGACAGACACACTACCTGCAGCTCCGTTGTGTGGCCCACAAGATCATCAGTGCTATTTCATCATATGTCTCTGTCTGATGGGTGTACTGACGTTGCAGACATAACCTCTTATGAACCACAGGTTTGCTGATGGTTGGTAAACTATTTCCTGGGCCTTCCAAATGCTTTCACGTACTGTAATATATTGATTTGCTAATTTGCCCACCCTTAAGCAATCACGCTCTTTTCAAAGAGAGACAGCCACTAATCCCCCAAACTCTATTCCATAGTGAATCTGTACCAGATCCAGACATCTTCAACCACTCAAGGAGCCTGGAATGGATACTACTTACTGCTCACAGTCCTGCTGTCCATTCAGGCACACTCCACAGAACAAGTCCTTGAAGGGGAATTTAATAAACCACGGCCAATAGCAAACTGGGAACACGCAGGATATTCATCCATGCGCAGATCCAAATACAAACCCATGCACCGCGCACAGATCCACTCAGTTTCATCAAACATAAACGTACTAAGACTGCCATCAGCCATCAGGTTCTGTACCATCAGAGGAACACCTTCAACCTTGTGACCTTGTGTAGCAGCTGTTTGCTAATCACCTGTTTCATAAGTCAGTTCTTTTATATTGATTATAGAAACAGGAGAAATGGCCATTTAAGAATCTGAGACTTTGACAGGGGCCACTCTGAAGCGGTGATCATAAGGATTGGGTCAGTCTCTAAAACTCAGACCTTGTGGGGGAGTTCCCGGTGTGCAGTGGTCAGTACCCATGAAAAGTGACCAACAAGCCTCACTGTGTTGTATGTCGAGGGAAGGCGAGTGTCTGGTTTGATCCCACAGAAAAGTTACTGCAGCACACTCTGCGCTGACCTGTGTGTTCTGACCCCTCTCTTGCAGAGCAGCACTAACTCTTTCAGCAGTGTGTGCTGCAGTGGCTCTTACGCTGACCATTTCTCCTGCTTCCAACATCAACTTCAAGAACTGACTCAAGGTCGGGCGGTTTAACGGTTTCACCACAAACCACTGCGTTTAAAAATGTGGACAGGATCGCAAAAAGAGGGCGGTGTTTATGACGTTTGTGTTGTGTCTCAAATAATCGTCTATTTTGAGTGTAATATTCTTGAAGAATCCGCCTTTTCTCAGTTGTGCTTCTTTCAGTCTCGCTGTCACCTCCAGAAGTTTCTTGCTTTTGACATTTGATTGGGGTTGGGATCTAGAGTCTCATTGGCTGCTGAAGTTAAGTCCTGCCCATTCTGCACACCCCGCTACGTCAGAGAGAGCGCGCCAATCTGACCCTGACTGGAAAATGACCGACCGACAAACACCATATCAACTATTTATTAACGATTATGTCTTTTAGTAATGCACAGTTCATCATAGAAGCTTAGTGTCATTTTCCAATCAGGGTTAGGGTGTGCAGAATGGGCCGCGTGGGCGGGGCTTAACTAGCCAATGACCGTCTGGATCCTGACACAAGTCAAAGGCGAGAAACTTCTGGAGACGAAAGTGAGACTGAGAGAAGCGCAAGTAAGAAAAGGCGGAATTTAAGCAAAAACGGATTCTTCAAGAATATTACACTCAAAATAGACGATCACGGTTTTTATAACTCTCAATATTAATGCGAGTTTTCCCTATTATAAAATGGTATCGCAGTATCATGCATGAGTCCAGATTCAGTACAGAGCCTGAAAAACCTGCCTCAGTACAAACAGCGCAACATCTGAATCCAGAGCTGTGCTTCACAGAGTCCTGAGTGAACATCCTAGCCTCAGGCTAACAGGCAAAGCTGTGTGCTGGCTTGGGGCCAACATGCTAGTCATGACACATCAATGCAATATGCTATGCTACAACTAGCTTTATCCCCTAGACCTACCATTCAACAAACAACTATAAACAACAATCTAAAAGGTTGTAACAATACAAATCCAAAAGGATGTTGTGAGGAAGAAGAAAAAAGTTTTACAAATCAAACAAAGAAGCTGCTGCTGTTTTCAGAACAATGGAGCGATGGGCCGGCCAACGCAAAGCCCCACAGCGCTGAACATATGTGGGAGTAGGTGGATCGTGAGCAGCAAAGAATGGGGTGGGTTTAATACTTTATGTGACGTTGGGGTAATGTAACTGCTACCAGAGTTCCTCTGTGATTTTAGTCCCATCTTAAAGCACCATTCAGTCACCATGTCAGTCATTTTGACAGACTGTGGGCTCAAAAAATTCACACAAGGGGCATTCAATAAGTTATCTGCTTAAATACAAAATAAAACACATATGAAATTGATTATATTTGTTTTGTTCTCTGTGATTTTAGTCCCATCTTAAAGCACCATTCAGTCACCATGTCAGTCATTTTGACAGACTGTGGGCTCAAAAAATTCACACAAGGGGCATTCAATAAGTTATCTGCTTAAATACAAAATAAAAACTGCAACAAAATGAATGGAATAATGGAAAAGAGCTGATGTTTTCTTTAATATAGCCTCAGTGTCACTTCCTGCAACTACTATAAAATAAATAAATAAATAATATCTGCAGGATTAGTCGATTATATCCACACCCAGAACTTACTGATCGCCCCTCAAACACTCCAGCACCTTTACCATCTGTAAAACAAGCTGTAGGAATAACCACAGGTTCAAGAAATCCAGTGCAAACAGATGTGTAAACACATTACCATCCTGTGCACCAGGAGCTGTTTGTGGTTTAGTGTGTGGAGGCACTCGAGGAGGTGTTTAATTTTGTAATGCACGCAATAAACACCTTGGCTCCATTAAATCTCTGGACAAATGCTGATTATGACATTCATTTTGTTCTGAATATGGGCAGTGTACTGGGTCAGAGGCACGTTATCTCACCCCCCGCCCCATCTCCAAAACACCACCTTAACAGAGGGCACTTTCTTGAGGTGAGACAGAACGGTTCAGTACCATTTCTACAAATGTTTTTGAAAGCGAAGTTAGCCTCAAACTAAAACCTGCTTTAGAGAATCAGCCCGTGTCCAGCTGCGCCTTTCTTCCCTCTGGTCGGTGCTGTGTTTTCTAGTGGGGAGTCGAGAATTACGTACAGGGATTCAGGGCGTGACGCTAGTTGTAAAGTGAGTAGCCACTACCATCGCTGCCATTTAACTAAGATTTTTGTTTTTTTTTTATTTCTCCTGTATGAACTGCCCCCAAATATAACAGACATCCAGTGGTAAACTTACACCCCTCCACCTCACCATGGAAAAACAACTCTGTCCAAATAAGGCTTAAAAGATGTGGTCGCACTAAAATCCCATTCAATCTGAAGGGAATGCTCAGCCATGAGAGAATTCCGGCCGCAGCTTTCCACGGCGAATACATTTCACTAGAAAAATGTGTTTTTTGGTGAAAATGTGAATCCTCCACATCCTCGTCCAATAGCGCTGCTGCTCTGTCTGTGGTGATCGGAAGGGGCGGGGCTTCGTGCAGCAGGACTGAAGATGCTAACGGTAGCCGCGTATGAGCAGGACATTTTGTACGACGCGGTCTGTGCCGATTCTAAAGTCAGGAGGTGGAATTAGAGGAGTATCTTTTTAAACTGAAAGCAGAAGACTTCAGAAAATAATAATAATTTTAAACAGCAAAGAATGGGCCGATTAGATAGATTTTACATTTAGTTACTCAGGTTTCTGTGTACATCACACAATGCTCTGTTTAACTGATTATCAACCCTCCACAAGCCGATACATTGAAGATTACAACTCTAAATGTTACTCATCCCCAGTGTGTGTGCCGAGTTGAACAGAGTAGGGCCACAAATAGTCGCACGTATCTTTAAACAAAAGCACTCCGCACATCCCCAAAAAAGATAAGGCTCCATGCTTCAGAACAGCCCACCTACTCCACCTCTCTCTCTCTCTGACACAGCAGTCCTCTTTCTCTCTGTTACATAACTCCTCACCTCCCACCCACAGCTCTGCTGCATCCCTCAATGGGGCCCAGTGCACGCACACACACACACACACTTATGGAACATGAGATATTTGACACAGAAACGTCCATCCAAAGCTGCTAAAGCGGTTTGCTGCTGCAAGTCACAGCCAGCGTGAAGCTCTAGGGCAGGGGTGGGGAACCTCCGCCAACATACAGCCCACTGAATATTTCCTACGTGTTTATCACAGCAAATTACATCAGATCAGGCTTATTGTCACATCATATAACACAAGTGTAAGGCGAGTGAAGTAGTAGTAAATACAAGAAATCCAATAAATAAATAGATAAATAAATAAAAAAAGCCAAAGTATAGTATGTACATAGTATTTTACACTATACATTCATTCATTGTCTGTAACCCTTATCCAGTTCAGGGCGGTGGTGAGTCCGGAGCCTACCCTGAATCACTGGGCACAAGGCTGGAATACACCCTGGAGGGGGCGCCAGTCCTTCACAGGGCAACACACACTCACACATTCACTCACACCTACGGACACTTTTGAGTCTCCAATCCACCTACCAACATGTGTTTTTGGAGCGTGGGAGGAAACCGGAGCACCCGGAGGAAACCCACGCAGACACAGGGAGAACACACCACACTCCTCACAGACAGTCACCCGGAGGAAACCCACGCAGACACAGAGAGAACACACCACACTCCTCACAGACAGACAGTCACCCGGAGGAAACCCACGCAGACACAGAGAGAACACACCACACTCCTCACAGACAGACAGTCACCCGGAGGAAACCCACGCAGACACAGAGAGAACACACCACACTCCTCACAGACAGACAGTCACCCGGAGGAAACCCACGCAGACACAGAGAGAACACACCACACTCCTCACAGACAAACAGTCACCCGGAGGAAACCCACGCAGACACAGGGAGAACACACCACACTCCTCACAGACAGTCACCCGGAGCGGGACTCGAACCCACAACCTCCAAGTCCCTGGAGCTGCGACAGATACACTCCCTGCTGCACCACCGTGTGGCCACACATAATATTGCACTATTAAAATATACAAATTATATGTAACTAGAAAAACAACACATGTATTATTTTTACAATTTACACATGGGTATTGGAAGATAAAGGTTAGTATGACTTCCAAATGTAGCCCACAGACGTCCTCACGGTTCGTGCTGAAAAACTATTCTTTGGTTCCAGCTGCGAACAAACCTTTTCGGTTCCAGAAACTGTCTTTGTTGATGGAAATGCACCAAACGGTTCAAAATTAGGTTCAGAGCCCGTCCCACGCTGGTGGAAAAGATCCATCTGTGGCCTGCGACCAGATCTGTAAATATCAGCCCGTGTCAACATTAACGTTAAAGATATTCTTCTGGAAACTTTCGATGCATTATTTTTAACACAAATTAGAGCTGGACAAAAACTTACTAGCAATATTTATCACAATATAAAACGATATGATTCATAACATTTTCAATACACATTATTCACAGCATCGGTCACTAACTGACGGTCATTAGAGGGCGCTGCAGTCAGTTCAATATTTTTTAAACTAACTTTAAAATCAATACGGACAAAGCCATGAGGTTTATGTTTGAAGGTGATGTCATGTTTCTTGTTTTTTTTTTCTGTGGTTTTTATATCGATATCGGAATAATAATTATCGATTGTAATTAAGACACATATCGTGATATATACGTTTTGACCGTATCATCCAACCCTTAACTCTGAGCCTGTATCCTCTCCTGCCTCGCTTTAACCCTCAGTCATCGCTTAAAACGTTCTTGGAACAAGGAGGTGTTGCTGCATTGGTGTTTATTCTCTCCTTTAAATCTTCTGTGTCTGAGCTTCATCGTGTTTCTAACCCAAACATCATCAACTCTACCCTGTGATTGTTATTTTACATTGAAATATCCATTAATAAAGTTTCAGTTTTGAAAGAAGGGGGAAAAAAGCGATTCTTTGTGATTAATCACAGCAAATTATGAGACAATTACTTAATTTTCTTTTTTCTATCGACAGCCCTAGCCATAATTACTGTGGCCCCATTAGGAACAAGGTTCCCGTCCCTGCCCCTAGAGGCCTGCACCGGTCCACAGGCCTGTCCCCTCAGCGCAACGAGGAGCGCTTTCAGTGTGGAACAAATACTCAGCTCAAGGCAATTTGGCTCTTTGCTCCAAGCCACGGACACACGCTGATCCTTCTCTCGCTCCCTTTTTCTCTCAGCTCCCCCTCACCAGTTCTCTGGAGGCGAATTTGAAGAGAACGCCAACGTAGAGCTCCCAATTTTTCTCTCTCTGCCTCTTTCTACCGCCCACACACTCCCACACACACACACAAACACACACTTCACAGTGGGCTAATTTCCGCATCTCACTGAAAGATCTTTCTCTAGATCCAATTTAGGAAAAAGGGAGTAACACCACAGTTCTTCCATTTGACTGAGAGTGCTTCTCGGAGCTGACCCCGTGAACCGCCGCCCAATTGTTTTCTCCCCAATATTTTCATCTGGCAAATTTACGGGATTACCTCCTGTCTTTGTGTCCTCATAACGGAGGGTTAGGCCTAATGCGTTTTACTTTATTAAGCCAGAGACAGTAGCTAAACGCACTTCTACAGAGGCCTGTTCGATCTGGTGCACTAACCAGCGGATAAAAATAGCTAAATGGCACCGGAGGGAGGGGAGTCTTTTTTTTAAAAACCCTAATAAACAAACATTAAAGGCTCTCTCAGTGGTGAGGACTTTAAAAAACAGATTACAGCTCCCTCAGTCCTCATGCCGACCTGCCTCATTACGATCTCAGCCCTTGTAGTGTTATCTTCTCTGAGATCAAGGAAGATGCAGCCTGAAATGCACAGCCTATACATCACCTACTCAAGGAGGACGCATAAATCAAGACGACAGTAGGACCCCTGGGTGGGGGCGTGTTCCATGACTATCCGTGGATAAGACAGAACCCTACATACAGAGAAACTGAAGAAGCGGGGCACGTTCAGGACTCACGTCCCCAGAAACACAGCTGTGAGATAAGAACTGGCTACGTTTCTCAGAGCTGAGCACAGAGTGAATCTGTGGATAGAGGGGGACTATGAGCGGGGGGGGGGGGGGGGGGGGGTGCGGGGCGCTACATGAGAAGAAGACACAAGTGTGGAGGGTTAGATCCCAGTAGGAAAAATGGGAAGAGCACTTTCTCCTCCCTCAACATCCATGGCTGAAGTGCCCCTAGAGCAAAGCATCTAAACCCCAACTGCTGTCTGGGTGTTGAACTGGCTGGCCACCCTTCATTTGTGTGTGTGTGTGTGTGTGTATGTATATATATATATGTGTGTGTGTATGTGTGTGTGTATGTGTGTGTATGTATGTGTGTGTATATGTGTGTGTGTATATATGTGTGTGTGTATGTATGTTTGTATGTGTGTGTATGTATGTGTGTGTATATGTGTGTGTGTATATGTGTGTGTGTGTAAATGTGTGTGTGTGTGTGTATGTATGTATGTGTGTGTGTAAATATGTGTGTGTATAAATGTGTGGTGTGTGTATGTATATATGTGTGTATGTTTGTATGTGTGTGTGTGTGTGTGTATGTATGTATATATGTGTGTGTGTGTATGTATGTATGTATGTATATATGTGTGTGTGTAAATGTGTGTGTATGTATGTATATATGTGTGTGTGTGTATGTATGTATGTGTGTGTGTAAATGTGTGTGTATGTATGTATATATGTGTGTGTGTAAATGTGTGTGTATGTATGTATATATGTGTGTGTGTAAATGTGTGTGTGTGTATGTATATATGTGTGTGTATAAATATGTGTGTGTATAAATATGTGTGTGTGTGTGTGTGTGTATGTATGTGTGTGTGTGTATGTATATGTGTGTGTGTGTGTATGTATGTATGTATGTATGTATGTGTGTGTGTGTGTGTGTGTGTGTGTGTGTGTGTGTGTGTTGCCACAGAGGGGTTAAATGCAGAGTGAAAGCTGTGTTTGTGGAATGTTGATAAAGCCCGTCTCCTGTAAGGTTTATCTCCAATGAAACTCTAACAGAAGATGTCGGAGGCTTATCCTGTGATGACTTCCTGCCGTCCCCACTCTGGATTCCTTTCTGAGCGCTTTTGTTTTTTTGCAGTTTAGGAGATTAGAAGAAAAGCCTGTAGTAAATTTCAAAAAGCTGGAGCTGGCCCACTGCTGAACGTAGCACTTTCTCTGCCAGCTTTGGGCACTGCCAAACCAGCACTGGTTTCTCCAGAACACTGCTGTCCAAAAGCCCCAGCCCCCACAGGATCTGCCCACCTTCAACCTCACAGTGCCACTCAGTCAGCGAGAGGGGAAACGCTGACACAAGCCGCACTGGATTTAAATGTTACTTCTCGGTTTCAGAACAGCGTCCTGTAACTGCACAGTCAAGTTTACGTCTGACAGAGTGTCAGCGGACGACAGGGTCCAAACTACTCAGCAGTGGGCTTTCCATCCATTTCTGAGAATTATGAGCAATAAAAATGTGCATAAAAACACCCAAATACTGTAAAAAATGAGCTGTGCCCAGACGAGGTGGAAAAGTGCAAAAGAGCAGTGGAAAAGGGTTTTTTCGAATGAACAATGAAGCTTCGACCGGTTCGTACCCACTGCACAAGCAGCAATATTTGCAAACATTTTGGATGGAAACCCTGCTAATACATCCTTCGCTTGTTTTCAGCCCGGAAGCAGCCGCTGGGTGAACCTCGGGTCAGGTGGCGTGCCACGAACAGCTGTGATTAGGTTTGGAACGGTCTGTGAGCAGAGGCAGTTTATTTGGGTCTCAGGGTCCTGAGTGGGTTCCTTTCCTCAGGTTGCTCTCTGTGGAGTGTGGTGTGTTCTCCCTGTGTCTGCGTGGGTTTCCTCCGGGTGACTGTCTGTGAGGAGTGTGGTGTGTTCTCCCTGTGTCTGCGTGGGTTTCCTCCGGGTGACTGTCTGTGAGGAGTGTGGTGTGTTCTCCCTGTGTCTGCGTGGGTTTCTTCCGGGTGACTGTCTGTGAGGAGTGTGGTGTGTTCTCCCTGTGTCTGCGTGGGTTTCCTCCGGGTGACTGTCTGTGAGGAGTGTGGTGTGTTCTCTCTGTGTCTGCGTGGGTTTCCTCCGGGTGACTGTCTGTGAGGAGTGTGGTGTGTTCTCCCTGTGTCTGTGTGGGTTTCCTCCAGGTGACTGTCTGTGAGGAGCGTGGTGTGTTCTCCCTGTGTCTGTGGGAGGAAAGCGGAGCACCTGGAGGAAACCACACAGTCCTAACACTACGCGTTGGTAGGTGGAGCGACTGTGTAACTAGACGGAGAGACTCCAAACGCTGAAAAGCACCAACCGAGATGAGGATGTTGCTCTATTCCTGCTCCATAGGGGGGTCACACTGACTTATTTTAACTGTTTCAGATCACTTAAGGTGGAAATGTCTCCAAACTCGGGAGAAGGCTAACTGCGTTAGCGACAGTGCTACAAACTAAACACCTCGAGTTACACATGAGTTTCTGTGGGAATTCAAACAGTGAATAAACACTTACAGACAATTTACACTTCAACCGTGTACACACAGTTGTTATTCTCCCTCAAATACATAATTCCACCTTAAAAGACGTGGAGATCCTGAACATAAACATCCCAGAGAGAATGGTGTTTGCCCACAACCGTGTGTTCATCTACTGTTCCTTTAAAACCACACTGCCACGCTATAGCCATGTGACTCTCCCCTGTCCAATCCGACACATGTAGGAGAACCTAAACACGGAGGCGGACCGAGCGACTGGAGCTCGTACCAAAGAGAAACGCTGCGTCTGTGGTTTGGACGTGTTCTGACTTTAGTGAAGACACCGAACATAAAGAAGTCAAATGTAAACACTGAGAAAAACCAGTTTCAGACCGAAGTGAATCCCCCGGTCTGTTTCACACTGAACACAATCACACACCGAATACGAACAGAGCACGGCTCAGACGCAGAGACGGAGCTCCCAGCCGCATCAGAGACACACACCCCACCTTTAACACTGGAGTGTGTTTACAGCACGAGCCTCGACAGGGAACTGTGAGCCAAAATATAATCAATCATGTTCAATTAACTGTGATACTGACGTGCGGTCCTATCGTCCAGTACCACTTCTAAAAGTCCACAGGTCTGTACACACCACCCTCCCCCCAAGACACAATGAGAGCAAGACATTTGCACAACACGCCCCACACAGCAACTGAATTTCACACTGACTGAGTTCTTACCAGTATTCAGTCCACACACTCCTCTCAACAGGGTCTTATTGATGGTGTCAGATAAACAGCATGTAATGCCAAGACGAAGATGATGATGATCAAGTATTTCAAAGCAGAATTCAGAATCAAATCAGATGTTAAAGCAACAGTAGGTTGGATTTTTACCGTAAAATTACAGCTTCAAAATCACTGTGATGCTCCGAAGAGCTGTAATCGGGAGAACAGCGCTCCTGTGGTTGCTACTCTGGGCTCGGCACTGCAGAAACTGCGTCTAATGTTTGAAGTTTCAGGATTTCAGGAAAGTGTTGTGAAAGGTAATTCCACACAGCAACTACAGAGGGAGCCCAGGAGCAAAAATATAACACTCCCATCTCTTTAAGGGAGGACTGTGATAAAAAGATTATAAAAAATGGCTTTCATGTGTTGCACCCAGTGGATCCAAGTGGTTAAAATGGTGCCGGCTGATCTCCATCCAGGTCCCGTTACAGGTTTCCTGAATATTCCGATGTAGCACTACACTGCACGGTTGACTACAGTCACAACACGCAGCCGTAGTCCAGAGAGGGCTGGATGTTCCTGTGTGACGGGTTAAGAGTGACGGCATTCAGCAGCTCAGCCTGGAGGTGCTTTATTGGATGAAAATGATTGTCCATAGAAGTCCACTCTGGCTTTCTTCTATGGAACAGGGAGTACATTCTCCTGGATCAGTGCAAGTGGAAGTTGACTGAGTGTCTGTTGAGTGCTGCAGTGTGTGCAGTGTGCCCCCACCCCCTGCATCAAACGGTGCTGTGTTGCTGTGCAGTTGGATCTCAGAAGCATTATATAGGAGGAAGCAGAAGGACTCTGGGTGCACACAACTACAGGAAAGCAGGCCATTACAGCGCAGCTCAACAAAGCACCAACGTTACCGTCCTCAAAGAGGAGGTATAGCAGAACAAACCGCGCTCGACAGGCCGATCCGTCCGTACCTGGCCGCAGATCAAGCTCCAGCCTGATTAAACTGCTAACGGAAACGAGACAGATGACAGCGGATCTTGCCATGTCATTTAAAGCGCGCCCACATCGGCGCTGCAGCTTTCCGATGACCTTCCTTTTCCAACGTCGCCATAGAAACCGTTCCCTTAAACCAGAGAGGGAAGGAAATGCGTCCTTTTTTGTTATAAATATGAATGATCTCGACACGAACGCCAGCTCCCCTCCTCCTCACATTAGACCCGTGACTTGTCACGTTCGCGTTCCGCTTCTTGTTTTAGGACGATTTGCAGCAGTTGGTCTTGGAAGCCCTACGTTCCTCAGCAGCAGGTAATCTTATGTAACGTGCTTTTCTGCATTTTAAGCCGAGAGAAATCCACAGGAGCTATCAGAGAGAAAACATGGCAGTGTTCCCTCACAACACGCCATCCATGTCTTAATGCTTGTGTAATGGGTTGTCAGCTGCGTTTTCTTAGGCCCCATCCACATGCTCCAGGTAGTGTCCAGATCTAGAGCAAATGTGGAGCTTGGTCTTGTCCTGTAATTTAAACACGTTCACACCTGCAGGGTTTAGTCCGGTTAATTCGAACTCTGGTTTGTTTTCACCCTTGGTGCGGTTGGTTTGGGCAGCTGTGAAAGAAGTAATCACACTCGGATACGGAGAAAACAACGGCACCGAGCCCCTCGAGAGGAGGCGTCTCCGTCATTTGTGGTGAGAACGTGATCAGACCTACACCTGACTATCACCTGTACGCAGCAGGTCTGAGCTGAACGAGTCCCGTACGTAAGTAAATAAAGAAGTGCTTTACAAGAAGGAACACAACTCCGCCACTCACCACTTACACAAACAGACGTTCACTAAAACAGACATCAATCCTTCAATCCACCTCTCAACAGACGAACAGCTGCTGAAACACGGTGATAGAAATACGTTTAGAGCGTGGATTTAAAAGCAGTTAGAGATGAGGCAAATCCAATGTCACTTGAGAGAGTGTTCCAGAGTTTGGGTGCAG
Organism: Hoplias malabaricus; assembly: GCF_029633855.1. Taxonomy (NCBI): domain Eukaryota; kingdom Metazoa; phylum Chordata; class Actinopteri; order Characiformes; family Erythrinidae; genus Hoplias; species Hoplias malabaricus. Next base: position 43,103,840 of record NC_089809.1, read on the forward strand.
CAACAGCAAAGGCACCATCCCCTTTAAGGGGGGCACCCAAAAGTGACAGAACGATGACCTTAAAGATCGTACAGGTGTGAACGCACTGGAGGGAATTTTCGTGACCAAAATCATCATGTCCCTGTGGAAGAGAAATTAAAACTATGCTTTCATAAATATCCAGATTTGTGAGGTCAGGACCATAATGAATTCTTTTTAAAACATACAAATCTCTTTATTAAGATGCCACCCAACGTAGGATTATATGGAAATGTAACAGCTCTGAGCCAATCACAAGGCAGCTGTGGCCCTACATCTAAAGTTCTCAGTGTGGGGTTTTAAAAAGGACCACAAGGAGCTGCCCGTCGCAGAACTTCCAGCTTCCCGCCTAAAAGGAGGAGGGTAAAGAAGCTGAAGCGGGAAAAAAAAGGAGGCGTGGAGTCTCGTGCCATGGGGTCAGGCAACCCCCTCTGCTCTAAGCTTTTGGGGAGCACAGGAAGTGGTGGAGTAAACAGTAAGATCATGTTTCAGTCCCTGGGCAGCTTGTGGAAAGTTGCACTGATCTTGAACAAGCTCATGCTTCTCGAAATCTGAGCAAAGCTTTAGTAAAGAAACAACGATGCTGACCTCAGTGCTCCACAGCTCCTCAGAATCCAGCAGCTTCTGTACGTTTTGTGGCAAAGCAAACACAAACCTCTAAACCGACTGCAGCACCAGAGAGACAGGCCTTCGGAGCTTCTCCACTACATGACGCCACCGGTTCCATTGCTGATTGATGCAGATATACAACCAGTGAGAGTCTGTTTAAAGCCTGGCTGACGCTACAGGACTTTAATTATCCACATCGATGTGGAACATGGTGGGAGTCCCCACACTGCAGTATCTGCCCCGACTGAAACACCACGCTCTTGGTGCGATTAGGCACAAAAACAAGAATCTCAGGTCTCAAACCTCATGGAAGTTTCTCTACCGGCTCCGTCGAGTCCCCCCCCGCACCATTACTGTTGCTCTAACACGTGGCTGCAGGTGTGAGCCTTTCAGCACAGAAAAATACATGGAAGAAAAAAGAGGTTGGCATTAAGAGGCCAGCAGAACTTAAACACACTGCAACCCAAGCTGAGTACAGGTGAATACACACACACACAAACATCAACATCGCATTTCTCTCTCAGTTCGCCCACACTGCAGGACACAGAGGCGCAGTGAACAAGTTTAATATCTACAACTCTGCTTCCTTGACTGTTCAGGAGGAGATCAGAGCAGTAAAAGCTGGATTATGGAGTCTCCACACCACGCGATAATCTGGGAAGGTCATGGTTTATCACCCTGATACTGGGAGACCTTAAGGCACTGTCAGGAAGAGCACATCAGCCAGTTTCTCCTGTAGAGTGGGCAGAAGATTAAGATAAGAGGAATACAAATATAGGCCACGGTATTACTTTATTATTTCTCCGTCTAAAGCCCTATTCAAACAGGACTTGATTTACCTGGGGACGTGGGGGTAAAGTAAAGTAATTACTACCAGAGTATCTCAGCAGTTTTATTCACGTCTAAACAGACCATTTCAGTAATTTTCCCACAGTGAGCGCTCCCAGTGCAGGAAAGATTCCTGAGCCTTTCACCTACTGTAAAACGAGCAGTAAAAATAACCCCGAGTTATTACTCCCGTCTGAACTTACACGTGGGGGAATATTCCGTCATATTCCCGGGAAAATGTGATGTTTGGGTTTTTTCCTTGCGAGCGGAGGAGCTGTAAGAGGCGTATAGTGATGAAATACATAGTTTAAGTAAAAGCTCAGCCGCTGAACAAAGCAAAGCAATACGACCAGTGAAAAGACATTTCTGAAGGCTGTTTCCTGCACAATAGTAGCCTTCGTACGTATTATTATTATTATTATTATTATTATGAACGTGTCCTACTCTAAGTTGCCATTAAACTGTTTGTAATATCAGTTCTAATAAATGTGTGAAGGATTAGTAAAGGTTTGGCCGTTTTCTCGCCCGTTATAAGGCTCAAAACAGTTACAGTCTATAAACTCCAGTAGCTCTGCTGTGTCTGATCCACACTGTTTGACGGGCAGTGCATGAATCATGTAGCCGCTCCCATCTCTCTTAGTTTTCACAGACGTTTCTTATCCAGCGTTTCCACCATAAACTTCACTGTTGCCGTGTGAAAAATTGACTTAACCCCAGCTCCCCACGTGAAATTAATCCCGTCCGAATAGGGCTTACTTCTTTTAAAACTCTTAGATGATGAAGTGTCTGTAGAAAACTTTGGTGTGACTGCATTGTTGTGCTATTGTAATATCATTATATCAGTGGCATAAAATGGTCAACGTTTTTTATCGAAATTAAATCTGGGACAATACACCGACCACAGAACCATGACATTTGTTCTGAACCAGGCCTAATGCTATTAGCATTCGAAAAATAGCTTTTCTATAGTTTAGCACACTATTCCACTACATTAAAGGCTACATCAGTACATTCCATGCTGCTCCTGCCCTGGCAGTGTGACAACAAGCGTTTTCTATTACGAGAACGGGCCTTTACATTAGCTCCAGTGTTCCTGTTTCAGTATTACTGATCACTGCCCATAACCTCGCTCATTCCTCTTTCCCAGCGCACAGAGGCTAGACACTAACACAGAAGCATGTAGAAAATCTCTGAACCCGACATCATGCACTAAAGAAGTGACAGGTTTCATCCCAAGGACACCTTGTTTAAAGTGGACACACTCAGATAAAACTCCTCCTTTACAGAATGTGAACAATTTTGGGAGCCCAGCAAGCTGTGAACTAACTCCACCCCAGTCAGTTCTTTGTTCGCTGCCTCAGACAATAACATCTGAAAATAGCTGTTCTGATTCAGTTCCGCTTCCGACATCAACCGCAGACACTTTAGAATAGCCCCGCCCCCTCGTCTGAGTGTGTCCAATCACAGCGCTGGACCCGTGTTTATGTGAGAGCGCAAAGACGAGGTTAAACTCAGCAAAACAGACACAACGAGCGCGGAGAAATAAGAGCACTGAGTAAAAACGGAGAAGAAAGAGAACAGAGTGAAAACGGCTAAAAACCAGAGCTTCTGCTCCTCGCTCCTCACTGCTGTGCGCTCGGGGTCGGGGTGAACAGCGAGCGGCTCATTATCATTTAAAGGAACAGGTGCTGAAAGCGGGCGTTCTGAACAGGGGCTGTTTACACAGGGGGAGAACACTGCTGTGGGGCTCGTGGGGTTTGGACCAAAGCGGGTCACAGACGTTTCATTAAGAAACAGAGACATTCGGACATGTCTCGTGCCTAATTTCCACAATGCCATCAGCGTCCTGCCCTAATAAACACACCGGGTACACGTTTCGCCCGTACAGTACCATACTCCAAACCGCAGCAGCCCCTCTGCTCTAACAGACTGGAGAGAAAGCCTAGAGTGAGCCTTGTTTGCCGTACACAAGCAGCCATTACAAGAGAACAAAACGAGGGCTGGAGTGAGAAAATACTCAGAGAGGTGCCAAACGCAGCCAAGTGTTTCTCCAGCTGCCTCCACGAGAGGACATTCATTGTCCTGCTGCCGTCTCAGGGAAGGGGAGGAGAAAGTAGGAGAGGAGTGGGACAAGAGGAGGAGGAGAAGGAGGAGGAGGAGGTGGCAACAGGGATTGAAGCCAGAAGTGAGGCATCCTCTAATGGCTCCATAAACGTCTCTCCAGGCCAACCACAACAACAACACACACACACACACACACACACACTTGTATCTATGAAATGTGGGGAAATTACATAGAATATATTTTGTGAAGGCTTATTATTAACATTTCCATTTTCCATAATTTTCCTAAACCTAAACTTTAATCCATGCCTTTGACTTAAATGTAATAATTACATTGTGGGGACTAGCTGGTGGTTCCTACAAGGAAGACAAGTCCCCACAACGTGTGTGTGTGTGTGTACCAGGAATATATCACAGCATGGGAACCAAAACCCGTTTACACACACAAACACACACACAATAGGGAAAAACAAGAGTGCTGTGGTGTGGTATCGCTTGGTTACACAACAGTAATCTGGGACCACAGCTGCCCAAAATGCCTAACGTAACTCTCCAACCTGTGTCATAATACGATGTGAGCTATTCAATTCAAAAAGCTTGCAACTCTATTGAGCACCGTGGCATGTTTGAGATCGGTGCTGAGGGCAGACACCCACAACCATCAGTGAAATTTTCAAACCATCAGAGCCAACACTTCCACCCCCACGTGCCGCCCACTGAACAGCTCCGAGAGAACCGAGCTTTCAGATTTACACTTCTCCAAACTCATTAAATCAGAGACCAAAAAAAAAAGGCCTGGAACACAAAGAATTTACTTCTCCACTGATAGGTGGACTCCAGCGTCCCACACTCTGGATACTAATGTGAAGCGTTACTTAAGTAGAGTCGATCATTCTCAACGCTGAGTGGGTGGTGGTGGTGTGTTAGTGTGTGTTGTGCTGGTGTAGAGTGGATCAGACACAGCAGTGCTGCTGGAGTTTTTAAACCCCTCAGTGTCTGGACCGAGAACGGTCCACCGACCAAAAACACCCAGCCGACAGCGTCCTGTGTCACTGATGAAGGACTAGAGGACGAGCGACACACACTGTGCAGCGACAGATGAGCTACTGTCTCTGACTCTACATCTACAAGGTGGACCAACGAGGGAGGAGTGTCTCACAGAGTGGACAGAGAGTGGACACAGGGTTTAAAAACTCCAGCAGCACTGCTGTGTCTGATCCACTCTACACCAGCACAACACACACTAACACACCACCACCACGTCAGTGTCACTGCAGCGCTGAGAATGATCCACCACCACATCACACCTGCTCTGTGGGGGTCCTGAGCGCTGGGGAACAGGGGGGAAGGGGGGGGGTAATGAAGTATGCAGAGCAAATGATGGACTACAGAGTGGCCTGTGTGGTCACAAGGAGGTGGTAGCTGACTGATTAAACAAGTGGAACAGTGTGTACTTCTGCTCGACTGGAATAAAAAATAAAACTCCGGCGGCCCATGGAGAAGATCAGTGACCTCTACACTGGACTTTGGATTCTAAAATCTGAGACCTACGAAGGTTCAAATCACAGACAACTCACAGCCCTGTTCCTCCAGTCTCCAGTGGAGTTAAACATTTAAAACAGCAGCGTTCACAACGGGCTGACACATGTGGAACTGTGGATCTCTCCGTGTAGAGCCAGGACACATTAATCAAAGTCTAAACAAAAGCTAACACCAGGCCCAGCTCGATGCATCCCGTCTGCATCTGCAGGGAAACACCTGTGTGATGAAAGGGTGCCGGAGACGGAGGAATGTCCTTGGAAGTTGGTGGATGAATTAGCTGAAGGAGAAACTGACACGGCCTCGTTCTGTAATTGTGATAAAAAAAAAAAAAAATCCAATTTCATTTCAGCCAGCTCAGTGTCCCTAAATAGACCGTGCACCTCCAATCATCTCCTTTCAGAGCACGAGCCTCCGCCTCATGACTCCGATGCAGTCACACTACACTGCATCCTGCCCCCACATATGGCAAGCTCCATTCCAAGACCGTACCATCAGCACAGAGCACGGGGGGATTCCAGCAGAAAGAGAAACCAGCAGAGTCCACTCGGTTTCCCCCAAAACTGCACCTCGGCCTCGTGGCTCGCTCGGTTTGTGGAGTAAACTTTACTGAGGTATCAGTATTTACATTCACCCATCAGCCACAACATTACAACCACCTCCTTTTTTTCCCCTTATGCTCAACGTCCCATTGACTGAGGGGTTTAAAAACTCCAGCAGCACTGCTGTGTCTGATCCACTCTACACCAGCACAACACACACTAACACACCACCACCACGTCAGTGTCACTGCAGCGCTGAGAATGATCCACCACCACATCACACCTGCTCTGTGGGGGTCCTGAGCGCTGAGGAACAGGGGGAGAGGGGGGTAATGAAGTATGCAGAGCCACAGATTGACTACGGTCTGTAAATGTAAATTGTATGATCCGTGGAGCCGGTGGTTTTAATGTTACAGTGAAAGAGAGAGAGAGAGAGAACCAGGGTTCCTTGGCAGTTTTCAGGCCCAGCTCTGTAAAGCCTCTTCTCATGTCACAGGCCATCTGTTGCTCAGCAGCCCTTCAGGCTCTGAAGACGAGCTCAAGCACATGGGTCCAGATGCCTATCCGGCAGTCCTCCCTGAGCTCCAGCACGCTGCCTGTCAGGAACGCCTCCCCCAACTGCAGCATGCTGCCTCGCTGGCACTCTGTCTCTAACTCAATCACTCTGCCCCAGACGTCCATTCAGCACTGCGCCTCTCACCGGTGCCTTCTCGAAAAAACAGACAGGAGTGTATGATCTGACCGTCAAGAAATCTCACGCCACGTTTTAAACAGAAACACAGAACTTCTGGAACATTAGACAAATGTGAAGATATCATCACCGATGTCATTACACACAGGACACAACATTTAGGGCGTAAACACTGAGAAAGTGGCCAAAACACGTGTCAGACCAGACACTAAGTGTAGGCTTGTGTTACTCTGACTCTTCCCTGAACACAGGCCTCTAGGCTGGTAATTCATAGTGGTCCTTCAGCGCAGTGACCAGCTTTACTCTGTCCAGGTTGTGTTCTTGCAGTGCTCTTAATGATTCCAGATAAGCTCCGGACGCACCGCAACCCTGAGGAGCATGAAGTAGTTAGAGAAGGTTAATGAATGAACGAATAAATGTAAACGAGACCCTCTAAAACAGCCTCTTGCTCTGTCCCTGAGATTGTTTTTACACAAGCCTCGGCTTTATGTTTTTTATGTGTTGTTGGCCACAGTCACTGTAACTCTCTCAGATTCAGAGTAAACTAATTTCCACCCACTACACGTTTCCAAATAAACCATCAACTGAAGGAGTGACGTGGAAAGATTAAAGTGGGTTTCTGCTCTGATCAGAATTGTTTTTATAGGTATTTGTGATTTTTGTTTATGGCTGTGATGTACATGTCCCCCAACAATGTCCGCCGTAACCCTGGGCGTGAAAACGCAGCAGACGTCTCAGAGCACAGTTCACAGCCACTGTTCAGACGAGATTTGGATTCTGTATTTCAGAACGTCCCAGAAAACCCGACTGGATCCTGCAGAACGTGTCAGATCCAGCAAAACCAGCAGGTGAACGTGATAAAGACTCACACTGGACAAGTTTTACATCAAAATGGTTGATTTAACACTTATTTGTTGGGGATTCTGTGATGTTTCTTTTCTTACAGACTTCTTAATGTCTTCACAGGGAGGTAAATAAATGCTGTGTGGTCCCAGGCTTTTACACAGTGCTGTCTCTGTGTACAATGATCCACACAAGCTCTAAACTGAGCAGCTCAGGTAGCGCTGGTATGAAAACAGTTGTCCTAAAGCATGGACAGGGGAGCAGATGTTGGAGAGTCGGGGGGGGGGGGGGTCAGTTCAATGTCCACCGTCCGGCTCAGTCCAGGGGCTCCGGTGA